>NC_048299.1:192699401-192760014 GCF_013100865.1 Trachemys scripta elegans | reverse complement strand
TTTTTTTATTTGTTTTACTGATCTTCCCCTGTCGTTAAAATGGATATATCCAATCACTTTAATAATCTACAAACTGTGAGCAGCTACTGCAGGTGCCATTATTTTATAATTTCGCTGTTTCACAACTTTCATGTACCTTGAAATTACTGAAATGAGAGAGCAGTGCACTATATTGGATGCTAAAAGTCAGAGATAGGTACTGTAGGCAAAATTAGGAACCTGTGGCTCTAGGCACATTTCATCAAAGAGAGATTTTTATCGGAACTATTTAGCCATCCGTTCAGCATTACCTGTTTGAACACTTGGCTTGAAGTCTGTGGGATCTCAGACACACTTGTAGCACAGTATTGCTAATGAGGTCCTTACTGATATTCCTTTTTACTCCCAGCTTTGTACTCTAGATGATCCACCACTGTTTCCCTTGCTGAATAGCAAAAGAATTGCTAATGCAACCAATGCAACACCAAGGTGCTCGAATATTATTTACATTTCTTTATCTTTCAGGTCAATAAGGCGCTAGCACAAGGCAGTTTAAATTAACATAATCATTTGATTCATGCTTTCAAAGGCATACTAACTTAGAATAAAAATAGATAACACCCAAAGTCAGAACCTTTCACGCAGGAGGGTGTGTATCCATACCATTCCTGGAAGTAGCAGACTGTCTGGTATTCTGGGGATGGCTGAGTGTCCACTCTACCAGTTCCACTCTGCCCCGCCAGTAACAGTCCTTCTATGAAAAAAGAACAGGAGTACTTGTGGCACCTTAGAGACTAACAAATTTATTAGAGCATAAGCTTTCGTGGACTACAGCCCACTTCTTCGCATCCGAAGAAGTGGGCTGTAGTCCACGAAAGCTTATGCTCTAATAAATTTGTTAGTCTCTAAGGTGCCACAAGTACTCCTGTTCTTTTTTCATAGAAGGACTGTTACTGGCGGGGCAGAGTGGAACTGGTAGAGTGGACACTCAGCCATCCCCAGAATACCAGACAGTCTGCTACTTCCAGGAATGGTATGGATACACACCCTCCTGCGTGAAAGGTTCTGACTTTGGGTGTTATCTATTTTTATTCTAAGTTAGTATGCCTTTGAAAGCATGAATCAAATGATTATGTTAATTTAAACTGCCTTGTGCTAGCGCCTTATTGACCTGAAAGATAAAGAAATGTAAATAATATTCGAGCACCTTGGTGTTGCATTGGTTGCATTAGCAATTCTTTTGCTATTCAGCAAGGGAAACAGTGGTGGATCATCTAGAGTACAAAGCTGGGAGTAAAAAGGAATATCAGTAAGGACCTCATTAGCAATACTGTGCTACAAGTGTGTCTGAGATCCCACAGACTTCAAGCCAAGTGTTCAAACAGGTAATGCTGAACGGATGGCTAAATAGTTCCGATAAAAATCTCTCTTTGATGAAATGTGCCTAGAGCCACAGGTTCCTAATTTTGCCTACAGTACCTATCTCTGACTTTTAGCATCCAATATAGTGCACTGCTCTCTCATTTCAGTAATTTCAAGGTACATGAAAGTTGTGAAACAGCGAAATTATAAAATAATGGCACCTGCAGTAGCTGCTCACAGTTTGTAGATTATTAAAGTGATTGGATATATCCATTTTAACGACAGGGGAAGATCAGTAAAACAAATAAAAAAAAGATACAGAAGAACATATTTTGTACTGTTGATGATGAATCAAGCCCAGGAAATTTAAAATATTATTTGTATACATTAGTCTGTGGATGTACCTTAGGCCAGACTGCAGGCATTTCTCTTTCATCTTCTCTCTACTTATTAACTTTGTGAAGTGCCTTAAATGGTATAACAGAGATGCCATAAAGTAGAAGGGCCTGATCAGTTCCCACTTGCCTTACTCACAGAATTAGGTGTTGCTTGTATCAGTAAATCACAGTATTTTAAATATTACTTAAAATATTACCAGTACTCCTTATAAAAGCACAGTTCACTAGGAAGTCCAAGTCCTTGTTTTAAAATATGAAATAACTAACTTGTTTTCTCCTGCAAAGAGAAACTGAAGGAACTAGTCTCTCAATTCTCCCCTATAAGTACATCTCTTTAAAATGAAAAGCAATGTGAAATAAATGGTTCAAAGATGCCACTTTACCCTTATTAGAAATAAGAAAATGGGGCAGAGGTGTGATTGAGACCAGATAGATGGTTTACCCTGTAGAACAAGTCTCTGAGATGCTACGCGGCATCATTATTCCGGTAGTGAACCCCAGAACAATTCAATAAGACCCCTAATTTAAGGGCGTGAGGATACGAAGGTGTGCATAATACCAACAAGATTTGCTTAATGTATTTACTAAAATTCAACTTAAAAATAAGGTAAGATAATTAAAAGTCATTACCCAATTTTCTTTCTAGGAAAAGAGAGAGAGAAAGCAAGAAAGAAGCTTACATGATAGATGCTAGCCATAGCATGTGGCACTCAGATACCACAGTGGTGAAGGCAGTATAAATATGAGATGCTAACAGAAATCATTAATCAGAAAAAAAACACTTTTTACTTATTTTACAAATTCCTTGCTTTACTGTCTATCCCAGGGGTCGGCAACGTTTGGCATGCGGCTTGCCAGGGTAAGCACCCTGGCGGGCTGGGCCAGTTTATTTACCTGCTGACGTGGCAGGTTTGGCCGATTGTGGCCCCCACTTGCCGCCCGGACCAATGGGGGTGGCAGGAAGCAGCGCAGGTGAGGGATGTGCTGGCCGCGGCTTCCCGCTGCCCCCATTGGCCCGGGACGGCGAACAGCGGCCAGTGGGGGCCGCGATCGGCCGAATCTGCCGCGTCAGCAGGTAAATAAACTGGCCCGGCCCGCCAGGGTGCTTACCTTGGAGAGCCACGTGCCAAACGTTGCCGACCCCTGGTCTATCCTATAGTCCTAAACTGGGTAGAACTCGCAACAAAGTCACTTAAAAGAATGCTACTGAAAGAAGTAAAGGAACATAAAATATTCAAACACTCATCGTTCATACCATCTCTTAAATAAACGTGTATATGTAAAATATTTCATTGCATATTCCCAAAACATCCTTAATGCTGCCCTCCCTGGTGAGCCTCAATCTATAGACCAGAATCACTCTGTCATTGTAGGGTTACCATACATCCGGGTTTTCCCGGATAATGCCTCTTTTTTGAATCTCCTTTCTTTGTTCAGGGGGGATTTTAAAAATAATAGCTCTGATTGGTCCACGTTCTGACTGGTCTCTTCCCTGCATCTGCAGCTGATTGGTCCATTCCCCTGCAAGCCACAGCAGCCAGATCCTGGCCACCCAGGCCCCAGCTCTCAACCCTGGGGAAAGGGTCCTGCACCAGCCACCCTACCACTCTGATAGGGAACAACATTGCCTCCCACCTCCAGTCAGAGGTGAAAGTAAGCTGTTATGCCCCGTTACGATGGATCAGTTTCCCCTGGAGGCAATTTAAAGGGCCTGGGGCTCCCAGCAGCGGCAGCGGGGCTCTGGCGGCTATTTAAAGGGGTTGGGGCTGCCGCAGCTGTTACCACCCCGGGCCCTTTAACTTGCTGCCGGAGCACCGCTGCCAATACACCAGGGCTCCAGGGACGATTTAAATGGCCCGGGGTGGTAGTGGCAGCCGGCTTCCCAGGCCCTTTAAATCACCGCCTGAGCCCCTGCTCCTTCTGCTACCCTGGGGCTCTGGCACCACGGCTCGGGCGGTGATTTAAAGGGCTCGGGACTCCCACTGCCGCTACCCTCTGGGGCCCTTTAAATCGCCACCTGAGCCCCGCTGCTGGAGCCCTGGGGTAGTGGTAGCGGGGCTCTGGTGGTGATTTAAAAGGCCAGGGGCTCCCGGCTGCCACTACTGCAGCAGTGCCCTGGGCCCTTTAAAGCTCTGCGAGAGGCCAGGGCCCCTTCCAATGGTGATTTAAAGTGCCCGGGGCTCCACTGTGGTAGCAGCAGCTGGAGCCCCAGGCCCTTTAAATCACCCCCTCTGCAGCTGGTAGCTCCGGGGGTGATTTAAAGGTCCCAGGGCTCACAGCCCCAGCCCCGGGCCCTTTAAATCCTGATTTAAATTGCCTGAGGATTTAAAGGCCCCACCTCTCCCGGTAGAGGCAATGCCTCTTCCGGTTGAGGCCCTGCCCCCTCCTAAGGACTGGTAAGTCCTTTAAGTTACTTTCACCCCTGCCTTCAGTGAGTACCCCGCCGCAGGTACCATCTCCAGCACCTCCAACTGTATCCCCTCCCAGCTCTCCCCTGTCTCCCTCTGGCAGCATCCCTTTTTGGGAACCTGAAATATGGTAATGCTACATGGTGATATTTGTACAAATGCCTTTATGTTATATCTAAGGGCATGTCTACACTGCAATAAAAGGTGTGTCCTTAACTTGGGTTAGCTAACGGGTTAAAATAGTAGTGAAGACACAGTAACTTGTCTTTAACTTGGATTAGCATCTCAAATTCAACCCCAGGCTCCTTTATAGGCTTCGATTAACTTGAGGTAAAAGCTGTGTCTTCACTACTATTTTAACCTAATGTAATTAGTTCAGGATAGGTAACCTGAGTTAAGAACACACTTTTGTCTGCAGTGTAGATATACCCGGTGGCCTAGTCTAAATTAGAAAATGTTTGCCGCTTATCAATAGAAAAAAAGTGCTTTTTCCATTACAGCTTATACCAGTCTCCTGAAAGAAATAAGCTATAGTGTATAAACTGTGTCTATAAAACAACTTTTGCTGGTACAGAATTATTTGCAAAGAAAAAAAAATCACACCCCTAAGCAACATCACTATATTGGCAAAAGTTATTAGTATAGGCCTGGTCTTAGATGCAGACACACATGCAGGAGCACTAATAGCTTTCACACGCATTATAACCATTACAATTAGTCACTATTCACTTTGGTCAGTTTCAACTTCTTGTCTTCAAAGATAGCCCATTCATGAGTTTTCAAGGACATTTAACTAATTTATGTGAAAAGGCAAAGTAACAGGTTTTGGAGCTAGAGAGACCCAAATAATGTTGGACAAGTTGAAAATTTGTATCAGTATTTTTTAAATTACCTATAACATAAAAACTATTTGGACAATTTCCTCCACACTTTGCAGGGGAAAAAAAAGTCTTTAGCCATCTGAATGAGCTGCATGATTTTTGAGCTAAAACAATTTCACTAACCCAAATTTTAGGGGAATAAAAATAGGACTTTTAATGAGACCTGGTTGCAACCATAACAACAGATAAATTACTTTCTGTTTCATCTAAGCCTATTGACATTTTGCTCCTTCCCACTTCCCCATATAAGAAAAAGTTTGTTGAATCTTTCTCCTCTCTTCCATTATTTTATATCACTTTGGACAATAAGAGCCCAGACAGTGAATTATTTAAAATGGTCTAGCCATACAGACACACACACACACACACCAAACAAAAAAACAAACCAAAAACAGTCAGCTGTTTTATGTTAACAGGATTGGTCAATAAACATTTTCCCATTGGGACAATTATTACTTTCCTTATTTAAAAGCACACAAACATATCTTAACGAGACATGTTGAACTGAAAATCATAACTAAATCAAATTGTAATAATATACAGAAACAGTGCATTAAAACAGGCTTATGAATTACCGATGAGTTGCAACAGGGCCTTTAGAATTTGCTTTTACTTTGCTATTTTGCATAATATGTCTAGATGTTTAATACAATGGAATTTGTATGCATATAGCTTTTTATTTCATAATGTCAGCTTATCTGTTCAGTGCCTGTCCAGGAAATATACTAACTGGTAAATAAATGTTTACAATATTTTTATCCTGTGCATGGTAAATTGGTCCTAATTAGACAGGATTAGAGTGGTATTGATGCATGCATGTGAAATAAAAAAAAAACACCACCAAAGGCCAATTTACATTCTCATTACTCCATACATGTGAAAATAAAATAGCTTTGGCATGAAAAATGAGGATTCTTTGTCAGTGATCCAATGACAATACATTTGGAACCAGTTCCTGCTTCTCAAATTGATAGCAAATATCTGATCTGAAGGAAATGTGCTCTTTCAGTTTTTGAAGTATGATGCCAGCACACATTGAATTATGTTGCATTAGTTCATGAGCCAGGAAAAATGATGGGAGACATAATGTAAAGGATGCTACAAAAAAGCTGGAAGTTCAAAAGAAAGAAGCAATACAAACAGGAGTTCTTGATACTTGTTAGAAAACCTGGTAGAAAAAGGTCATAGAGCATGAACTGTGCCATGGTCATTCCTTACTTACAATTGTCATATAACATTTGAATATGTAGTGTCTACCAGTCAAACATCTATTGTTGTTACTATAAGCATTTGTTTGTATTGTTGTAGAGTCTAGGATGCCATGTCATGGACCTGAAACCCATTGTACCAGCACAGTTCAAACACAGAACAAAAAGACAGTCCCTGTCTCCAAAAACATAAACTCATCAGTTAGTACTTAATAAAGAAAGATAAAAAGGTAATATCCAGAACTTAATAATTTTGCCATGGTTTATTATGCTGTTACATGATATGACACTCATTTATTTTTCTTCAAAGCTGCCTAATGAAACATTACATTGTATATCTAATTTGTTTTCTGCTCCTAGAGTGGAAGCGGGAGGGGGGAAACCTGGACTGGCTAAAAATTCTGTGTGTGTCATTTAATGCTGGTGAACAAACTCTGAACAAATAATTATAATAATAGAAATGTAGCTAGTGCCCTTTACCACACAGGATCCCAAAGTTCTTTACAAATCATCACCTCTCACTTACAGAATAAGTTTCTGCAAATTGTAAAAGTAGAAAATTACTCTATGGACTCCTGACCTATAGTTTGGGAAACTCTGATTTACAGTGGTAACTTTTCTGCAAGTCAAAAGAATGCTCTTCGGCCTGAAAGACAACAGATATTTTAAGTTTACCCATTGTGACGGTGCCCCCCATAAGGCTTTATGGAAATATGCTTATGAATGTATATATGACATAACTAGAATGTGTTTTATGCTACATATGCCATGTAACATATCTCTGTAAAGGTTATGATCTACTGAATCTACTAATCCTATTTGTATGCATGTATCATTTTTGTATTTGAAGTTATGAATATTGGCTGTGTACTGGCTTGATTTTCAAGTAGCCGTTGTAAAGCATTTGGTCAGCTTCTTGAGAAAGGAATGTGCAAATTAAGTATCTAATCAAGAAGCACTTAAGGGCCAATGGATCTTGGGAGGCTCCAATCCACATAAGAAGTCTACATGAGGAGGTTCAAGGTAACAGGTAAGCAATGGCTGCTGCCTGTAAAAACTGAGTCATGCATGGTCATGTGACTTGCCCATGTGACTCCAAAACTCCATCTTGGAGCTAGACTTTGCATAGCAGAGAGGAGGGGGTCTCCACTCACAAGAGAAAGTCTATTTAAGCCTGTGGGAGACCCCTCTATTTTGTCTTCAGCTGGCTAAAGAGATAGCCTCTCTATCCACAAGGATACCTGAAAGAAACTGGAACAAAGGACAGTAACTATAGGGGGTGTGAGTGATTGCTGGACCCAGACTAGAAGGAGACTAGTCTGTAAAAGGAAGCTTACTGGAACTCCTCTAAGGGTGAGGTTTTTATCTGTACTTTCTTACTGTATTAGACTCAGACTTGTATATTTTATTTTATTTTACTTTACTTGGTAATTCACTTTTTTCTGTCTGACACTACTTGGAACTACTTAAATCCTACTTTCTGTATTTAATAAAATCACTTTTTACTTATTAATTAACCCAGAGTATGTATTAATACCTGGGGGTGGGGGCAAACAGCTGTGCATATCTATCAGTGTTATAGAGGGTGAACAATTTATGAGTTTATGGATTTATTTGGGGTTTGGACCCCATTGGGAGTTGGGCATCTGAGTGTTAAAGACAGGAACACTTCTCAAGTTGCTTTCAGCTAAGCCTGCAGCTTTGGGGCACGTGGTTCAGACCCTGGGTCTGTGTTGGAGCAGACTGGCATGTCTGGCTCAACAAGACAGGATGCTGGAATCCCAAACTGTCAGGGAAATCAGTGGAAGAAGTAGTCTTGGCACATCAGTTGGCAGTTCCCAAGGGGGTTTCTGTGATCCAACCCGTCACACCCATCACATCAGATGCTCCTCCTTGTCCAATTTCTGATAAAGCAATTACTGTATATGAAAAGGACTTTGGTTTACCAGGACTTTGGTTATGGCAGAATGTTATAGCTTTTTTTGGAGAAAGAGGACTGATCAATCAATTGAATTAGGGTAACATTTTCAAAATTTTCCATTTTTAAAAAGAACTTGGGCTAAATTTTAAAGATTTTTAGGTGCCTAAAGATGCAGAGAGACGCCAGATGGGATTTTCAAAAATGTCCAGGCACCTAACTTCCATTGATTTTAATGGGTGACAGGTATCTAGGCACATTTGAAAATTCCCACCATGCATCTGTGTTTATCTTTAGGCACCTAAAAATCTGGCCCAAAGTTACTTGGGCCTAAAGCCTCAAAAGTCTTTGGTTGTCTCACTACATTGAAATCAGGCACCTAAATACCTTTGAGGAGCTGGACCATAGGCTCCTCAAAGTTTTGAAACTTTTACTCTTAGCACCTCTATCCAATTTTGATCACCTAGTTCTACATGCAATTTTAGAGGGAATCAGGAAGATTTCCAGTTGCTTCAGGAGATGAGACTGGAAGGAGATAAGGAAAGTTCTGCCTCATAGACAGATGTGCTGCCATAAACAGCAGCAGTGCTCTTATCACATTCTTCTTACCCTACTGAGAGCTGACTAATAGCTGTGTGCAGAAATGAGAACTCCACTGAGCAATGCTACACTGAGAAAGTCCTTTCAGCAATGCTATCTCAGCTTAGCCAGTCCACAGCGGGAGACAGAGCATACAGGAGAGTTGTCTTTCAGCCAGCATCCTACCTGCACAGAAACTATTCTATATTTTGAGAGGAGAGAAAGACACTCTGAATCCAAAAGGAAAATAGTACTGGTTAGAGCTGAGAAAAATTCAGAAGTCCAACATTTGTTCTCATCCTGGAACAGGACAAAAAGTTGAAATTTTGAATTTTTTTTGAAGAATGAAAATTCTGAAAAAAGTCACTTTGGAAACATCAAAATATTGTTGTTGAAATATTTCTGATTGAAAAATATTGAAAATTGGAAAATATTTTGACATTCTCGAAGTCAAAATTTTAAATTTTGTTTTGATGAATTGACCCAAAAGGCTTCCTTTCAAATCAGATGAACATTTAACTGAATTTTCCTAGCACATTGTCTTACGGGAGTTGTAGTTTGTGCTTCCCTTGTTGCCTATGAGCCAGGCTTCCTGGAGAACTATGTCGTTCACAATGCAATACAGGCCCAGCTGACTGTGTTACGCAGATCACAGGAGACCATGCTGGGCCTAAACTACAACTCCCATAAGGTTATGTACTAGGGAAATGCAGTTAAATTTTTTTTTTTGACCTGAAACAAAAACTTTCAGGTCAATTCAGTAAAATCAAATATTTTGAAATACTTTATTTTGAGTTTGGGTCGAACCAACTCAAAATAAAGTATTTCATTTCAATTTTCTCAATGGAAAATCAAAATATTTTGGCAATTTCTTTTCTGAGGAAAAAATTTGGATTTTGCAGAAACGGCATTTTATTATATTTATTATACTTAATATTACTATGATGAATATGGGGTGTAGTGTAACAGGTGGACCTGCAGGGAGGTGCTGACTGATGGCCAATGCTGCATCCTGGGCTTGCACCAGCCACCTGCCACCGTGACAGGGAACAACACTGCCTCCCACCTCCAGTGGAGTACCCCGGCCTCAGGTATCCCTCCAGCTCCCGCAACTGTATCCCCCCTCCCACTTATGTCCCCCTCCCCAGCAGTGTCCCCATTTTAGGAACCTGAAATATGGTAATCCTATGGAGGAAGTGGACAACATAGGTTCACGTAGACTAGGAAAAATGGTTGAGTTTAGGGCAGGCTTAGCTAGTTTGTTAGCCAAGCCCAACCTAAACTTAACCTGTGCTTAGTCAAGGCCACAGATAGTCAAAAAGCCCCTGCTCTGTGGGTCATTGGGAATGAGCATTGCAGACAACTCTTTGTCTCAGCTTTTGGGCTGACATTCACTGAGACCTGGTGTACACTAAAAAGTTAGGTCAACCCAGCTACATTGCTCAGGGGTATGAAAAATCCACAAAGGTAGTTAAGCTGACTTACCCCACGGTGTAGACAGCACTGGGTCAATGGAAGAATTCTTCTGTCAACCTAGCTACCACCCTTTGGGGAGGTGTATTACATATGCTGAAGGGAGAGCCCCTCCTGTCAGCATAAGTAGTGTCTATGCTGAAGAACTACGGCGGTGCAGCTGCGTGGCTGTAGTGTTTCAAGTGTAGACAAGCCCTGAGTCTAGCTTGCTCAATTCTTGCTCAAATCATTTGAAAAGACAAGTCTTTCTTCAATTAGAGAGCACATGCTAATAGAGAAAGATCTAAACCCCGCTACGACTGAGTTAGTACAAAGAATTGAACTAGTCATTAAAGTAGCATAATTCATTTTCTTTTATACAGGCCAGACCATTAATGACATTGCAGTAATTAAAAATGATGTTCAGGGGAAAAGCCTACATTTGCAAGTATACAAAAAATCCACATTAAAAAACAACCTTCTCCCATGTGCAATAGATGTGGTGATGTCTTTCATTAGGTTTGGCAGAATTCAAATTTTATTGTTTTTTATAATTTCGACAAATGATATTGATGTTTATTTTTAAAGATTTTTAATCAATTTAAATTTTCACAGTTGCGGGGAATCATGGGTAGGTCAGACAATTTAATGACAATAGATATTGAGATTCGAAAAGTTACAGCTTTATAACCATTAAACACAAACTGTTTACAAAGTATATTTAAATCAACAAATCACACTTGTTTTTACTATTCATTCATTAGTCCATTTATAACAAGCCTAATTGAGAAGCCTAAATAACTGGATTTTGACTTTCATAAGTTCTCAGAAAGCGGGGGTATTTTTTTGTTTTTGTTTTTTTACTTTTTCTATCTGTAAAATTTAATTACTATCACAGCAAATATTATTTTCCTTTGGTTTGTGTGTATGTGTATAGTGAAATCGACATTTACTGATAAAAATCTAATTCTTCAAAGCCTATTTATCAGATAGAAGACTTTCCAGAAAATTTCAAACATTGTAATAAAAAAGGCCATTTTGCTAGAGAATTCAAATCTTACATAAATCAAATAAAGATAAGCCAGAAATATTGTAAGCAAAACTGTAAGCAAAGGAAAGACCTGATCCAGCTCACGCAGGCCTTAATGATGCAAGATGAAGGTCCAAATTAGTAGGATTAATTGGATTCTTTATTCTAACTCACAAAATATCACAGCTAGGTCCACCCTTACGCTCTCTTAATGACAGGTTTCAGAGTAGCAGCCATGTTAGTCTGTATCCACAAAAAGAACAGGAGTACTTGTGGCACCTTAGAGACTTATGCTCAAATACATTTTTAGTCTCTAAGGTGCCACAAGTACTCCTGTTCATTATGCTCTCTGCTCTCCTTTCCTCATCCTGGCTTTTTTGCTAGCTCTCTCTGGTGGTCTGAGTTTCCTCTGCCATTATGTCCCATTCAGCTAGCCTAGCCAGGTTCCTCCATCTTCTCTACTCTTGACTAATTTAAGTTATTTTGTATCACTAGCAGGTGTTCCCACCTCAATGTTCTCTGCATTTTCCACATCATTAATACTCAATTTTTTCTGCTCCTGTTTTTCAAGCTGGTAAGTAGTAAACAAAGCACATCAACACCATTGCAACAAGGAATACAGTCCAGTATAATGACAAACGAGTCTGAAAGAATATGCATTTGCATACACCATAACTATATATAACATGATTCAACACCCAGTGTCTGGTATCTTAATATTGTAATTAATCTGTGTGAACAGCATTATCTCATTGTTTCCTTGCTCCCCCTCTGTCCGTGTGTATCCACTTGTTGTCTCGTCTTACATTTAAGATTGTAAGCTCTCTGGGGCAGGGACCATCCTTTTGTTATGTGTTTGTATCTAGCAAAATTGGGTCCTGGTCCATGCATAGGGCTCGTAGGTATTACTACAATACAATAAACAAAATAAAATGTATAATACATATATCTGAAGCCCTGGGGCCTGAAATTATAGAAGGTATCGAGCTAGGTACTATCATCTGTTGATGAACAGGGAGAAATACAGCAACAGAGTGAGTTTCATTTGCATAAGCTTTCTACCTTGAAATCTTCCAAGTTGCACTTTGGGAGTCAGGAGAACTGCACTCAAACTCTGAATTGGCTGGGTAGCGGGACTGAACTGAGAGGAGGGGGGATCCCCTACCTTGTGGCAAGGAATGCATCACTGGCTGCAAAGACTCTGCTCAAGGAAATGATAGATCATAGATCCTCCTCCTCCACTAAAGACTTTGCAAAGAGACGATAGAAAGAGCTTCATGATGAGAGATGGCACAGAGGTGGGTGAAGCTGTGGAGGGAGGCAATACAACTGAGTGAACTCCAGTGATGACCCCCAAAGCCAGCACAAATAAAGTTGAAATCACTATAATTGGGTTAGGTAGTGGTGCCTCACAAATGGACTAAGCAATGCTTGACAAAGAACTAGAGATAGACCTGCTCAGCTGCAATCCTGGACTCTGCAGGTATGCTAGCCACTTGCCTCAAACCATATGTGAGGTGCAATAGAGGATGAAGGGGAGAAGTGACGTGGTAAAGGGAACATTGGCTTATTGGACCTATATACCGGTGGGTGAATTGAGTTAAAGCAGTACTGCCAAAGATACTATGAGGACATGGCATTTACTTATCATTCATTTATATATGTTGTTGCTGGGTTTTCCCAAGTTGATGCTGTGTCCCCTTGTCCCCAATGGGGTTTTCCCTTGTTTTATATACACAGACTCAGTGTTTGCAGGTGGGGAAGTGATACCTGTTAAGGTTGCCCAAAGAAAATATTTAGTTTTCTCATAAACTCTGGGTAGGGGTGTGAGCCAGTGAGGTTTGTGTTAATTTTAAGAAGAACCCCTAGACATTTGAGCTAGGTCCTTGTTGCTACTAACAGCACCCAGGAGAAAGATTTAGATTACAATAATATACATTATTGTCATATAGGTGAAAATGTTAAACTTGCAAAATGAAGTAGTCAAAAATCAGAAAATGCTAAAGTTAATGTATGTGCAACCTTAATTGTCTTCTTTTGCATATTAATTGGGATACAGTTATTATTTACAGTACTACAGGTATGTCTATAATGAAGCTGGAAGGGGTAATTTCCATCTTGAGTAGACATATCCTTTTATTTTTAGTCCTCTTATATAGAGAACATGAAAAGGTGGGAGTTGCCCTACCAACTCTAAGAGGCTAATTAATTAAGATGAGCAATTATCAGCAGGAGAAAAAAAAACGTCTGTAGCGATAATCAAGATGGCCCATTTCAGACAGTTTGACAAGAAGGTGTGAGGATACTTAACATGGGGAAATAGATTCAATGTGTGTAAATCCATTACAATTTATTTTTAGTGTTATCAGAGCTAATGCAGGTATCTGTGATATTATGTGTGGTGCCAGGCTGCAGCAAATAGCCACCCAAGTATAATCCAGATTCATACTTGGGCAGCTAGCCTCTTCTGCTGCTCACACCTGAGTGGCTACCCTTCTATTTTTAAGATCGCTATCTCCGTTAGAGCTAGCATGGGTATGTCTACTTCGGCTGGAAATTTCACCTTGCAGCTTCAGTGCGGACTTATATTAAGATTTCCACAGAATTGAAGCTCATTCCTTATGCAAAAAAACTCTGTCTCTCCTTCATCCAGTTATGCATATATAATATAATATTGCAGAAGTCTTCAAAGGGAAAGTTATTTTGCACAACAAAGTGCTAAAACCTCTATGTCCAATATAATGCTATGGGGAAAAGCTGGGGAGAAGGAAGCTTGTAATTTTACCCTTTGCTGCTGTAAATCACTGGCTCTCAACCTTTCCAGACTACTGTACCTCTTCCAGGAGTCTGATTTGTCTTGCATACCCCCAAGTTTCAAACTACTTGCTTACAAAATCAGACATAAAAATACAAAAGTGTCACAGCCCACTGTTACTTTAAAAATTGCCTATTTTCTCATTTTTACCATGTAATTATCAAATAAATCAACTGGAATATAAATATTGTACTTACATTTCAGTGTATAGTACAGTGGTTCTCAAACTTTTGTACTGGTGACCCCTTTCATATAGCAAGCCTCTGAGTGTAACACCTTTTAATATATTTAACACCATTATAAATGCTGGAGGCAAAGCAACGTTTGAGATGGAGGCTGACAGCTCGTGACCCGCCCCCCATGTAATAACCTCACGACCCCTGGAGGGGTCCCGACCCCCAATTTGAGAACCCTGGTTAGTATATAGAGCAGTATAAACAAGTCATTGTCTGTATGAAATTTTAGTTCGCTAGTGCTTTTTATTTAGCCTGTAGTAAAACTAGGCAAATATATAGGTGAGTTGATGTACCCCTTGGAAGACCTCTGCATACCCCCAGGGAGCACGTACCCCTGGTTGAGAACCATTGCTGTAAAGGATGTTGTAGATTGAAATTAAACTCAGTATTATTTGATCATAGCTTTCGTGGTTTCATCCACTGTATATATGACTTGCTGAATGTTAATCTAAACTGGAATTAATAGCATTGCTATTCATTGTGTCTGATGGTCTTTCCTATTTCCATGGTTTTCTGTGAATAATTCATACAATCTAATATACCTCCTTTTAATTCTGTAACATCGGGACATGTAATTTACAGACAAAATATGAAGGAAGGTTCCTGCTATCAGATGAATGAATGAGCTCTGAATGGAAAATGATCTTGCTGGTTAGTTTTATGCATTCTCTCTCCCCCCCACCACCACCATCTCCCTACATATGAAGAAAGACAAAGGGGTTTTTGTTGTTGTTGATATTTGGGGGTAGGGTGTTTTGCTCTTTTTATAATCGGGTCTACAATACAGTAAATTCTAATGAATAATTCAAATGTAATGGGAAACCAAAGCGTCCAGAGCCTCAGTTACTCATTATTAATTGTAGGTTTTCTCCTAATATTCTGTAAGTAATACCACATTGGAAATCAGAACCCAAGAAAATCTAATGAATATGATGTGAAGCATTTTTAAAATCTTTAACTTTCACCAAAGGTGCAATGAAATTGCCTAGGGTTATGTGCACAGATCATCCCAGGAGTCATAAAATGAATAAGATCTTTTCTGTTTCTCAGAGAGATTTGGTTTACTTCCAATCTGAATAGCAACCCCAGGGACTTTCACTTTTCCTCTATAAAAAGATAGCTTGACTTTCTCCATATAATTGGATAATTGTGAAGATGATTAACTTCAGCACCAGAAGGGCATTAATCCCAGAACATGAATAGCACACTTTGATGTTGCTTGTGACCAAAATGTACTACCCATTCATTTAAATATCATAGAAAAATCATCTACTTTGGGAAACATTGGAGGGATTTTTTCCTTTGCCTAATTATTACAGGTATGATATTTTAATGAGCTTTAAACATAATTTAATTTATTTTACTTTATGTAAATAACTCCAAACCTTTTGTTCTGGCAGATCAAAGTTGCTTGTATAGCCTCTTCTTCTGTCAATCTCACAAACAAACATTTTCTTTGGGAGTTCAGAAACATTAGGTTTCTGGGACATGTATTGCTATGTACCAGCTGAAAGAAGTTCTGAAACAATGTCCTCAGTCATTACAAGTAGAAACAAATTTAAGTGTATGACGGTGAGGAACTGAATCTCATTTGCAAATAGTCTCTGAGGATGTCATTTAGATAAGTTGTACCAAAGTAAGGCAGTGAAAAATTTCTTTAATGGCCTAATGCAAGGAACCAGAACAGTGCTCCAGTGACATCTCGCATCACGAGAGACATATGAACAAGTGAGGACAACAAGAAAGTTAAGATAACAGATGATAATACATTTGGGTCATAACTAGAAGAGCGCTGAAATACTGTACCTTTGGGAGTTTGGGATATCTCAACACACTGTAGCACAAATGGTTTTTCGTGAGTAGTGAGTGTACTAAAAATAATCCTCCATTCTAAATGTATAGCTCACAAGGTCTTTGAAACTGTGTACAGTGAATTTATTATCTATGATTTAAGTAAAAAAAAATAATTTGCTTTTAAATAGCACCTTTAGTTTGAAGATCTAATATTAATTATGGCTTACTAGACCCCTCTGAGGAAAGTAAATATAACCCACATACTTTATACTTCAGCTTTTGACTTTTGCCCAAAGAAAGGGAGATAAGAGGTGAGGATGAGACATGGACTTTAGTTGGAATACTCTGTGGCTTTCAAAACTTCTGAATAGACAAAACTGGGGCCTGTGCTTCATTAATTAATTAAAGTTAGGTGCACAAAGAAGGTGAGTGCAATAATGTTATACATAATATTGCCTCAGCATTCCCCTACCTTGGTACATAAACAATATTATTGGGACTCCCTTCTTATATGATTCAATTGATACATGGTGAGGTTAAGTAATATGCACTATGTCAACCAGCGCATAAACGGTAAAGCCAAAAAGACAACCCAGGAGACGTAGTTCCAAATGTGTTGATGTAACTGCTTGATCTGAATTTATTTTCATTAATTATGTTACAAGGATAAAGCACCATGTTAAAATTATATCCATATGTACTTTCATCATGAGTGCCATAAAATGACTATTTACTTGAGCATGCACAACAATTGGTATTATGTGTCAAGGCAAGGACATTCAAAAGAGATGGTTTAGTTAATCTGGAAGATGGAAGAGACCGCAGTGTTTAGTGAAACCACTTTCTTTCTACACTTATTAATGTGAAAGAATCAAGGCCTAAAGATATGCAATGAAATTTAAAAACATGCATGAACCTTTTAGAAATTTGCATAGTGAATAAAAAAACTATCACCAGGGATGAAACCCCGGCACCACTGAATTCAATGGCAAAACTCCCAAGATTTTACTCTAGAAGCTCCCGGTGCCACAGTTTAAAACTAGCACAGTATTTTTTGGTTTGTACTGTTTTCTTCAATTACCTGTCATTATGCATACTCACTACTTGGGAGCTACATAATAGGCATGCTAAGTTTACTAAATGCTTGCCTTTCATCAAAATGTCCTTTACAAATGAGTTCCTTATATTGCATCTTTACTGCAATGCAAGAGGATGTAGCAGCTTCAAGGTCAATTACCTTACAGCAAAAATTACTATTTAAAACGTGCTTTTTTAAAAAACAAAGATTTAGTAATGTTTAATATTTTAAAATACCAAATCTTTTGGACACAAAATGTTAGTACTGTACTTAATGTTACATTGGCTGACTTTGAAAGTAATGTGGTTTTAAAAAAAAAAACAGCATTTGTAGAAGACTTCAAAAATGTATCAGGATTCTTTGGAAATTCAAATTGATTGGAGGCATTCAAGACTGTTTGTTATAAGGTTAAACATGTCTGAAGCCATAAAGCTTCACCATGGTGACAAACAGCCAGTCTGGCAGCTTGGTGGATCTTGGCTCTCTTGTTCCCAGGGCTGGGTGATGCTGATTACAGATGACAGACTTCAGCTGCATGGGAAAATAATGGTGGGTGTGTGCCTCTCAATGTTCGTTCAAACGTAGCTGAGAGCCTCCCAAAAGGTGAGATGGCCACAACTTCTATTGACTAAGTAAGGAGGTCCACAGTACTTTACAGTTCCAAGCCCCCAAAGAACAGATTTGATTAAGAAAAATTCAAGGTAATGCAGTTAGGGAAGTTGGAGATAGACAAGTAATTTAATTGGAACAACCAGAACTCATTAATAATAGTAATGCAGAGGGGAATCCAGGGGGTTAAAATAGGAACATGTTCTAATTGTAACAATGGGGTAATTTGCCTAGGAATGTCTCTGAGGGCTTAATCTAATGCCTATTGAAATCAATGGAAAGACACCCACTTACTTGGAGGGGAACTGGATTGGGCCCTAAATAATCATTGCAGGAGTATTCAGAAACAGACTAGATAAACCTTAAGAAATTAATGTTGTAGACAAGCCTCAAGAAAACAGTAGATTAGTTTAGATGGTCCAAAAGGTCTTATCCAGTTGCCTGATCTGTGATTGCATGATTCAAAATTGGTGTCAGCTAAGAGCAGAACAAACATAAGCATTATGTCTGCAGGTCCTTTAGTTGAAAAGTATGAGTTCACTCAGGAAAGTAATAGTCCTCAGGCAAAGTGGTTCAAATGTCCTCCTACATCCAAGTAAGACAAAAGGGTAGACATATGTAGGAGATTGAAAATATCACCCTTAAAATTTAAGAACAGTCAAAAGGCGTAAAGGGCAGTTCAATATGAAAGTCAACTGACTTTTGTTTTTGCCAGTTGGTGCTTTCTGCCTTCTGGTTTCATTGTCTGCCCTGTATGTACTAATGCCACCTACTGGTGGCTCATGGGTGCTGAGCTCCCACTATTTTTTTTGGTGGGTGCTTGAACCCCGCAGCACTCACAGAGTTGGCGTCTATGAGTCAATGGGAGATGGGTGCCTAACTACCCACTGTGACTTTAAAAATCTCTCTCTTAAATGCTGGAGTTTAAAGTAGTTTATATGAAATCTTTTGATAAACAATTTGCATGAGAAACACAAGACATTTTGGGGGTGATATAAGCAGATGAAGTCCTCCTCACCCTACTCTGAACAGAATCCACAAATACTATATTTATCCCTCCTAAAATCTTTTCTGGGGTCTAGCTTTTTTAGTAACTCAAATAATAAAAAGTAACCCAAAATTGATCCTAAGACTTCCTTGAAGGTCCTTTTCATCCTAGCCCTCAGTGTTCTGTACCAAAAGTGCAACTCCCACTTCTCTCATACCCTGGAGGAATTAAGAAGGTGCATGTGCACAATGAGCCAGCAGAAATTTGTCAGTATTATTCTGCAAGCTGTTCTGTTAACTACCTTGTTAGCAGGTATTGACTCACAGGGAGGGTTAAAAGAATTGCTGCACCACCTTTTTACATGAAGTGGGGTGGGGAGGAGAATCGATTATTTTGCAAAAGTGTGTTTAACATTTAGGAACAAAAGTCAACCCTGCCAGTTTTTGTTTTGTTTTTTCGTGCATGTTTTTTGCTGAGAAAGAATGGAACTACATAGAGGCAAATGAATCTCCTTCCATCAACTTCGTATTTGCAGCACACTGTGTTTAAACCAATATTACTTATACATACTTAGTATACTAGTTGCAATATTTTATCATTTAAATAAAAATCTAAGAAAATTAGGGAATTCTCATAGGAATCACATGCAGATATATTTTTGATAACCTCAAACCCGTAGCCATTTAAGCTTATATGAATAAAGTATTATGCAGTTGAAACCATCCTACCTATCAGTAGATCAGAGGGAAAATAAGCCTGCATATCTTTAAGACTACAGAGCAGGGCTCCAAGAATCCAGGACACATCAATCAGTAACTTGAATTCAACCTAAAGTGTCTTTAACATACAAAGACTTCTTAAATATTTTTTTTGGCACAGACTCACACTAAGCCTGTCTACAAAACAATGCTTCATCAGTAAACACGCAACTTACTTGGCTTCCAACAATAGTCCTATAGAAGGTGCATTCTAATTAATTTAAAGGTAGACTAGGGTTTTGTAAATAGGTATGCGTTTATGGTAGTGTTCTTTATGCTTTATAGTGTAAAAATGCACTGTAATTTCTAAAAACACTTCAAATGCTGCTGGCACACTTTATTTAGGCTTCTGAAATGCATTAAAGCCATGAATGGCCCAAACTGTCATTGAAACAAGAAAGCCATAAACATTAGATAGCGCAGAATATTGTGGGGGCGGGAGGGGGGAGGGGAGGGGAGGGGAGTGGTACCATGCAGTGGGTAATGGCTGCATGTTAGAATTCTTTTCTTACATTAATAGGGTATGCTATATTACATTTATTATAATATATTTATGGAACAATAACTGTAATAGTAATTTTTGCTAATTAAAATAAGCAAGAGTACTGTACAAAAAATGGCCTAGGATGAATTCTCAGTTACAGTAGTATAACCCCTTTAGTCAGTGGATTTATTCTGCATTTGAACCTAAGTAACTGAAGGCATAATTTTGTCCTGTAACATTTTGTATTAGTTCTATGTAACCAGAAAATACTATATCATCAGGCACACAAGTATACAATCTACAGAATATATAACCCCTTAATAACTCTCCATCTGTTCCTCAATACTGCATGTAGCACACAACCAGTTCAAGCTGCTAAACACTATATTCTGTATTCAAAGCAGATTTAAGCTATTAATCAACACTTCTATCCCTACCAAGGAAAAATAAATAGAGGGAGGGGGCTTTGTATACTGTATTGACTAATACTGTGCATGGTGAAAAATTGAATACGTCTGATAAAATTCACCTTATAAAAACATAAGAACATAAGAACGGCCGTACTGGGTCAGACCAAAGGTCCATCTAGCCCAGTATCCTGTCTACCGACAGTGGTCAATGCCAGGTGCCCCAGAGGGAGTGAACCTAACAGGTAATGATCAAGTGATCTCTCTCCTGCCATCCATCTCCACCCTCTGACAAACAGAGTCTAGGGACACCATTCCTTACCCATCGTGACTAATAGCCATTAATGGACTTAACCTCCATAAATTTATCCAGTTCTCTTTTAAATGCTTTTATAATCCTAGCCTTCACAACCTCCTCAGGTAAGGAGTTCCACAAGTTGACTGTGCGCTGTGTGAAGAAGAACTTCCTTTTATTTGTTTTAAACCTGCTGCCCATTAATTTCATTTGGTGACCCCTAGTTCTTGTATTATGGGAATAAATAAATAACTTTTCCTTATCTACTTTCTCCACATCACTCATAATTTTATATATCTCTATCATATCCCCCCTTAGTCTCCTCTTTTCCAAGTTGAAAAGTCCTAGCCTCTTTAATCTCTCCTCATATGGGACCCGTTCCAAACCCCTAATCATTTTAGTTGCCCTTCTCTGAACCTTTTCTAGTGCCAGTATAGCTTTTTTGAGATGAGGAGACCACATCTGTATGCAGTATTCAAGATGTGGGCGTACCAACGATTTATATAAGGGCAATAATATATTCTCCGTCTTATTCTCTATCCCCTTTTTAATGATTCCTAACATCCTGCTTGCTTTTTTGACCACATCTGCACACTGCATGGACATCTTCAGAGAACTATCCAGGATGACTCCAAGATCTTTTTCCTGATTTGTTGTAGCTAAATTAGCCCCCATCATATTGTATGTATAGTTGGGGTTATTTTTTCAAATGTGTGTTACTTTACATTTATCCACATTAAATTTCATTTGCCATTTTGTTGCCCAATTACTTAGTTTTGTGAGATCTTTTTGAAGTTCTTCACAGTCTGCTTTGGTCTTAACTATCTTGAGCAGTTTAGTATCATCTGCAAACTTTGCCACCTCACTTTTTACTCCTTTCTCCAGATCATTTATGAATAAGTTGAATAGGATTGGTCCTAGGACTGACCCTTGGGGAACACCACTAGTTACCCCTCTCCATTCTGAGAATTTACCATTAATTCCTTCCCTTTGTTCCCTGTCTTTTAACCAGTTCTCAGTCCATGAAAGGACCTTCCCTTTTATCCCATGACAACTTAATTTACCTAAGAGCCTTTGGTGAGGGACCTTGTCAAAGGCTTTCTGGAAATCTATGTACACTATGTCCACTGGATCCCTCTTGTCCACATGTTTGTTGACCTCTTCAAATAGATTAGTAAGACACGATTTCCCTTTAGAGAAACCATGTTTACTTTTGCCCAACAATTTATGTTCTTCTATGTGTCTGACAATTTTATTCTTTACTATTGTTTTGACTAATTTGCCCGGTACCGACATTAGACTTACCGGTCTGTAATTGCCAGGATCACCTCTAAAGCCCTTTTTAAATATTGGTGTTATATTAGCTATCTTCCAGTCATTGGGTACAGAAGCTGATTTAAAGGACAGGTTACAAACCCTAGTTAATAGTTCTGCAATTTCACATTTGAGTTCTTTCAGAACTCTTGGGTGAATGCCATCTGGTCCTGGTGACTTGTTAATGTTAAGTTTATCAATTAATTCCAAAACCTCCTCTAGTGACACTTCAATCTGTGACAGTTCCTCAGATTTGTCACCTACAAAAACCAGCTCAGGTTTGGGAATCTCCCTAACATCCTCAGCCGTGAAGACTGAAGCAAAGAATTTGTTTAGTTTCTCCGCAATGACTTTATCGTCTTTAAGCGCTCTTTTTCTATCTCTATCATCGAGGGGCCCCACTGGTTGTTTAGCAGGCTTCCTGCTTCTGATGTACTTAAAAAACATTTTGTTATTACCTTTTGAGTTTTTGGCTAGCCGTTCTTCAGACTCCTCTTTGGCTTTTCTTATTACATTTTTACACTTAATTTGGCAGTGTTTATGCTCCTTTCTATTTACCTCGTTAGGATTTGACTTCCACTTTTTAAAGGAAGTCTTTTACATGGTTGTTAAGCCACGGTGGCTCTTTTTCGTTCTTTTACTGTGTTTCTTAATTTGGGGTATACATTTAAGTTGGGCCTCTATTATGGTGTCTTTAAAAAGCTCCCATGCCGCTTGCAGGGATTTCACTTTAGTCACTGTACCTTTTAATTTCTGTTTAACTAACCCCCTCATTTTTGCTTAATTCCCCTTTTTGAAATTAAATGCCACAGTGTTGGGCTGTTGAGATGTTCTTCCCACCACAGGGACGTTAAATGTTATTATATTATGGTCACTATTTCCAAGTGGTCCTGTTATTATTACCTCTTGGACCAGCTCCTGCGCTCCACTCAGGACTAAATCTAGAGTTGCCTCTCCCCTTGTGGGTTCCTGTACCAGCTGCTCCAAGAAGCAGTCATTTAAAGTATCAAGAAATTTTGTCTCTGCGTTTCGTCCTGAGGTGACATGTTCCCAGTCAATATGGGGATAATTGAAATCCCCCACTATTATTGAGTTCTTAATTTTGATAGCCTCTCTAATTTCCCTTAGCATTTCATCATCACTATCACTGTCCTGGTCAGGTGGTCGATAATAGATCGCTAATGTTATATTCTTATTAGACCATGAAATTACTATCCATAGAGATTCTAT
The DNA here is from genome assembly GCF_013100865.1 of Trachemys scripta elegans. Lineage (NCBI taxonomy): Eukaryota > Metazoa > Chordata > Testudines > Emydidae > Trachemys > Trachemys scripta. The sequence continues at coordinate 192,736,791 of NC_048299.1, read as the reverse complement.
GGAACATGTGGATTTACTTAAGATTTTTACTTCATTTGATTCTACATTTTCTTTCACATATAGTGCCACTCCCCCCCTGCACGACCTGTTCTGTCCTACCGATATATTTTGTATCCTGGAATGATTGTGTCCTATTGATTGTCCTCGGTCCACCAGGTTTCTGTGATGCCTATTATATCAATATCCTCCTTTATCACGAGGCACTCTAGTTCACCCATCTTATTGTTTAGACTTCTAGCATTTGTGTACAAGCACTTTAAAAACTTGTCACTGTTTATTTGTCTGCCCTTTTCTGATGTGTCAGATTCTTTATGTGAATGTTTCTCGTCTGATCTGGCCCTTACATTATCCTCTTCCATCCTCTGTTCCTGACTAAAACCTAGAGAATCTCTATCAATAGACTCTCCTCTAAGAGAAGTCTCTGTCCAATCCACATGCTCCTCTGCAGCAGTCGGCTTTCCCCCATCTCCTAGTTTAAAAACTGCTCTACAACCTTTTTAATGTTTAGTGCCAGCAGTCTGGTTCCACTTTGGTTTAGGTGGAGCCCATCTCTCCTGTATAGGCTGCCCCCATCCCAAAAGTTTCTCCAGTTCCTAATGAATCTAAACCCCTTCTCTCTACACCATCGTCTCATCCACACATTGAGACTCTAAAGCTCTGCCTGCCTACCTGGCCCTGCGCATGGAACTGGAAGCATTTCTGAGAATGCCACCATAGAGGTCCTGGATTTCAGTCTCTTCCCTAGCAACCTAAATTTGGCCTCCAGGATGTCTCTCCTACCCTTCCCTATGTCATTGGTACCTACGTGTACCACGACCACCGGCTCCTCCCCAGCACTACACATAAGTCTGTCTAGATGCCTCGAGAGATCCGCAACCTTCGCACCAGGCAGGCAAGTTACCATACGGTTCTCCTGGTCATTACAAACTCAGCTATCTATGTTTCTAATGATCAAATCTCCCATTACTAGCACCTGCCTTTTCCTAGTAACTGGAGTTCCCTCCCCCGGAGAGGTAACCTCAGTGCGAGAGGATACCCCAACACCATCTGGAAGGAGGATCCCAACTATGTGAAGGTGTCCTTCTGCTCCTGTAGACTGCTCTGCTTCCCTGGGTCTTCAATCCTCCTCAACAGCGCAGGGGCTGTCTGACCGGAGGTGGGACAATTCTACAGTGTCCCAGAAAGCCTCATCAACATCCCTCTCTGCCTCTCTTAGCTCCTCCAGTTCCGACACCCTGGCCTCCAAAGCCTGTACGCGGTCTCTGAGGGCCAGGAGCTCCTTGCACCGCTTGCATACATATGCCACCCGCCCACAGGGCAGGTAATCATACATGCCACACTCAGCGCAATACACTGGATAGCCCCCACTCTGCTGCTGGGCTTCTGCCTGCATTGTCACCTCATTCACCTGAAACCACTTAAGCTCCATAACAGGGCTTGTGGGCATCTCTTCAGTCCTGTACTCCGGTCCAAGTGAGGTGGTGGATTTATCTCACTCCAGTGCACTCCACTCACCTACTGCCTGATCAGTTGTGGTGAACGAGGCTGAATTAAGTGAACTTTAGGTTTGATGAACTGACTCAAGTGCTTAGGATTTGAGTAAGTGGTACTATTTTTTTAGTACTGAAAAACAGTAAGCGAATCAGAGGTACAGAGATTTTGCATCATAATCTAGTTTCCTACAGTGTAACTACTGCCTTTCATGCTCATCTATTACAAAAACTCATAGAGACTGCCTAGTCCTCAAAGTTATGTCTTAAAAACATTGTAATATTTCAATAATCCACTTTCCCGCTTTTCTGTTTCTTAAGACATTCACTTCTTGAACATTTGCACTGTTGGCACCGCATTCACACTCAGTAACCCTGTACTTTAGCTAATTTCTTTTTCTATCTTCTCACTAATTACTACACACACTGTATGCAGAAACATGGTCTTCCTACAACCAAGTCATTATTTTTAAAACTCTTAACATTTTAAATCCAACTGTGTGCCTGAAAAACAGTCAAAAGACATCCCCAGTCTTTCAATTCAGTAAGTTTCTACTCTCAGCTATCTTAGTCACATTTTATATTAAGGAAACATTTATAAATGGTTTATAAAAGGTTACTAAATGATTAATAGATGGTTTAATGAAGGGTTAATCAATTGTTTTAGAATCCATTAGGTCAATAGTTTGCTTATCATGCCTCTTATGATGTGTTTATAATACGTCATCCTGTAATATAACACCCATTAATCATTCAATAAACCCTTGCAAGCTATTTATAAATGTAAAGTATGACTGCTATCTTCTGGTTTTCCACAGTTTGCTTCCAAGATCCATCAACATGCAGACTACTTCTGTTGCACTGATTGTCTCTCTGCCCTGTCCTGACCCCATTGTGCTCTGGTTTCCTTCTCCTGAATCAGTTTTTACTAGAGTCACCAGTGACCCCCTCTTGTCCAAATCTTCTTTCCCCTCAATCTCTTATTTTCTGGCACTTTTAACACAAATCATCATTTCCATCTCCATTGGCTTTTGGACTGTGCTCTCCGATTCTCTCTCTTTCTCTACAAAATGAAACTTCAGCATCATATTCAGCGGCAACCATTCTCCCCTCTTATGCTTGGCTGGAGTCCCTCAGAGTTCTGTATACTTCCAACTACTATCCCTATTCTCCTGAATCCCAAATCCATCTTTCTTTGACTCTGCTGACTACATGTTGAAAAACAAGCCCTGCTCTTTCCTCTTATTCCTCCCCAATCTTTGCTGAAAAATCCACAATTATCCACACTATTCAGGCTCATAACCCTAGCATAATGTTAGATTTTTCTCTCTCCTCCTTCAGCCACACTGAGACTTATCAGATCCTGTTGAATTTTGCTCTAAAACATCTTCTCCTAAACCCATCCTTTTCTCTGTCACTGCTGCTAATGCCTAGGGGTGGCTCCAGGCACCAGCGCTCCAAGCGCATGCCTGGGGCGTGAAGCTGCGGGGGGCGACTTGCCAGTCGCTGTGAGGGCGGCAGGTAGGCGGCTTTCGGCGGCACGCCTGCGGGAGGTCCGCTGGTCCCGCAGCTTCGGTGGCAATTCGGCAGCGGGGATGCCGATGTCGCGGCACCAGTGGACCTCCTGCAGGTGCGCTGCCGAAAGCCGCCTGCCTGCCGTGCTTGGGGCGGCAAAATACATAGAGCAGCCCCTGCTAATGCCCATGTCCACCCTAGGGTCATGATGTGCCTCAGCTGCTGTGACTTCTTATCTGAAACTCCAGTAAATCAAAAATACTGCTGCCAAAACAATCTACTGCTGCTCTGACCAGATCACTCAGACGGTCTGCTCTAACTTATCCCTATGGTCCATTACAATGGTGAGGACTGAAAGAATACAGTGAGTTTTGGAAATACTCAGCTACCCATTTAGGGCAGCTTTAAGGTCACTTTTTACCGATGATTCACAATATCTTTAGCTTTGGACTGTACTGGGCCCAAGACCAATGCCCTGGTTGCACTCCAGCTTTCACTGTTCTTATCACAGGTGGAGAATTACAAGCCCAGTTTTTCCCACTGATGACAAGCCCAAAGAGATTGAGCTTTCTAAGCATGTTGAACTGGCACAAGGACTTAAAGAGACTTAAGCTACTTAACCCTTTCTAAGGCCCTAGAGTAACTTAAAAAGTTTAATCTTGCGGCACACTCGTGCTGCACCTTGTACAAGTGCACAGTTTGGAAATGGCTGCTATGCACAAAGGAGCAAGAAAGGCATTGTATCTGGGTGCTTCCCCCCCCCCCTTGTGAAAACCTCTCACAAATTATGCCAATATAACAGTAGGTTGCATAGTTTAAATGTAAAAAAATGTCTTGAAATACAAATGTTAAACATTCTACAGCAATATTATCTGGGGGGTGTTTCCCATAAGCTTTATTTGCTATTCCTGTTTTCATTGGCAAAATGTACAAATTATTATAGGTCTCTTCATATTGATAAATATAGTGTGTGTGTAAGTTGTACAACTGGTTAAATTAATGCTACTGTAGAATTTATCGGTAGATATTCAGAGATGCTCCCATTGATAACAATGGAAGTTGGGAATGCATAGCAACCTCTGAAAAATCAAGCCATAATCTTTTGCACTTCCTGGCTATTTTGATCTAAATTGCACATTCTTAATGTTGCATTAATGCAGATTTACTTTGCCTTTAATTTATACAAAGTTATAGAATCTTCATACTACACATATAGAAAACAAAGCTTTTTTTTTTGGTCAGTCAAGAAAACCTCATACAGTGGTGCTTTGCTGAAGGCCAAATTAAAATAATGTCCACTGTGGACAAAAATCCACTCATTAGGCAGCATAAAAGGATTTGGCTGAAGTGTAATCTTTCATCATTTTGTCACTATGAAATTGTTGCAGGTCGACAGCAGTCCAGAGACCATTGCTAAGTGAAAGGAGAAGGGAGGTGACAATTACAAAAAATGTCACTACAAATAATTTTGTTAGGAGAGAGCTGCCCACTCCCAACCTACGTTTCCATTTAAATTAAAAAAAAAAGAAAACTCCAAACGAAAACATCTTCCTTAATCTTTTACCGAGTGTCTCCTGACATTGAGCAAAACAAGAAATATGCTTTGGAAATCAGCCTTCTGCAAAAAGCCCCCAAGGAAATTGTAAGAGATAGAATGGGAGTGTTATCTTGGGGTATACATTTTACTCAGACTGAACGGTCTATGCAAATACCTGCTAGGAAAACATAAGTAATGTCATCTTTTGTTTGCAATACTTTAAAGTCTGCATTCAGTTAAGTATGTAGTACAACACATTCATAAATTTCATATTAATTGAGAATGGTTCTTTAGATACATTGAATAATGTATAAACTCCAGTACTACAAGCACAGAGGTAACATATCATAATTATATTGTCAGCTGTTAACACTATTAAGGTTGGTTGAAGTCACTATTCATCCTAAATATTAATTTCTTTCAGACTTTGTTTCCACATAACATCTACTGATTACATTTTGTCAGTGTGACCAGGATATTAAGTTGACACATAAGTAGTAAGGTATGTTCATGGTCCATTTGTTCTGTTTTTGTCATGCATTCTAAATGCACTTTATGAGTAGACTGTGACACTATACTCCATATTCTTTATGCAAATGTGCTTGTGGTAGGAATATGACATAACTAAGATATGCTTTATACAAGATAACTCTTGTAAGGTATCGTTGGAAAGGTTATAAGTTACTGAATATGATTAGTCTATTTGTATGCATGTATCATTTCTATATCTGAAATTAGGAATATTGACTATGTATCTACATTTCAACTATGTTACTTTGGGTGATGCCCCCTGCTAACACTTCAGGTACAACAATGAAAAAGCCTGACAGTGCTGATGGCCCATCAGCAAGAGAAAATAGACTGTAAAAGAGCTTAGTCTTCCTGTGAACGTTTGGATCGGCCTGTGAAGAATGGCTACATGGGCCCTACGGAGGCATGTGACCATGTCACCATCTTGAATTCTGTACTTTTCCAGAAGAAGCTGAGGGGGGTCAAACTAGGACAAAAAGGACTCCCACCTTATGCAAATCCTATTTAAGGGTGGGGAGTGAGGTAATCCAGGTCATCAGTTCTCCCCTGCTACTCCACCTAAGATGACTGCTGGAAACAACTAAGACTGAACTGGGGGAAAGAATGGGCCCAGTGAAGAAGATTATTAGAACCATATTTAGGGTGAGAACTTACATGTAACCAGTTTCTTTAATGTACTGAGCTTAGTTTGCGTGCTCTGTTTTATTTTCTTAGTAATCTGCCTTGTTCTGTCTGCTACCTCCTCAACTACTTAAAATACACCTGTAATAGTTAATAAATTTATTTCTGGTTTACAATATAACCCAGTTTATGTGATTTCTAACTGGGGGGGAGAGGGGAGGGGCAAGAAGTTGTGCATACCCTCCTCCATATTGAGGGAAGAGGTGAATTTCATATAATTTGGGGTTTGTACTCCAAGGGGAGGGGGGTGGACATCTGGGTGTTGTGGCAAGCCCCTTAAGCTGAGCCTTCCCAGAGCAGATCTCTGTCTCTCTGTGCAGCTGGGTGTGGCCCTGCCTGTGTGCTTGGCTGGAAAAGGCTGGGGAGCCTAGCCCAGCAAAACCAGGTAAAAGGTTGCCCAGGCTAGCAGAATAGTTTGACTCAGTGGCATCCCAGCACACCTGGTGACATCCCAGGGGGTCAAGCCCGTCACATAGACAAATACTTTAAAAAAAAGATTATTCTGCATTATCTCTTCAGTATATAAATGATATAACTATCAGTATCATCCTCTTTAGCACTGAGGACTCTATTAATCTAACCAGATTCTATATCTGCTGATAATCTTCAGAACTTCTCCTGTGGTCCCATAAACCATGATTATTCCCCCCTCCCCACTTTCTTAAGCCAGTTTACATTTCCCAGGCCAAAAAAATAAAGTAAAAATACTAACCCCACCATGGATTCAAGGGAATAACTCTTCTTCCTATTCTGATAGATCAGGGATCGGCAACCTTTGGCATGTGGCTCACCAGGATAAGCACCCGGGCAGGCTGTGCCGGTTTGTTTACCTGCCGCATCAGCAGGTTCGGACGATTGCGGCTCCCACTGGCTGTGTTTCGCCGTCCCAGGCCAATGGGGCGGCGGGAAGCAGCGCCCAGCACATCCGCTGCCCCCATTGGCCTGGAGCGGTGAATCGCAGCCACTGAGAGCCGCGATCGGCTGAACCTGCGGATGCGGCAGGTAAACAAACCAGCCCAGCCCACCAGGGTGCTTACCCTGGCGAGCTGCATGCCAAAGGTTGCCGATCCCTGTGATAGATAATCAGGAAATGACCAACAAAATCAGGGAACCCCACTATTTTGTTCTATTCACCTTTTTATACAGTGCCATGCTATCTAAATGCCCTCCAAAGATAAATTAAAGAAAGTGACTAACATATGTTATACGTAGTTCCCTCTTCACTTCCCTCCATGAAGGGGATTTGCATGAATTCTTTCCATTAACTTCAGTGGGCCCCGGATCAGGCTTTTGGATTGGAAACTGTTGAGGTTTGTGATGCTTCTCAGTTCCGTCAAGAACAACTTCCATTCGTTATGCTTGGAACCCAGGTTTTATCTTCTCATATTGAGAAGCCCTGTACTGTTGTCCAACAGTGTGGGATAGAGTACAGTCTGGACTCATCTGCATGGGCTTCTCTCTCTCCCACTTCTCCTTTGGCAACTTTGTTTCTGTACATAGCTTATGAAAATTTAAATTAAACAAATCAAAAGCTTCTGGATAGCCAACTGATTGTCTTATCATTGTTTATGAAATGGGTATAGAAGGCAATGATCACCTAGAGAAGTTACACAAACTTCAGAATTATTTTATGGTATAAGGAACAGAAGCACGTACCTATTAGAAAACATCTACAAAAGAGATTCATAAATCTGAAGGCCAGAAGGAACCACTACAATCATATAGCCCTCCCACGTAATACAGGAAAGGTGGGAGGGGAAACAAAGGACTTTTTAGCTCTTATCCAGTGCATTTGATTTAAAATTTGGATGACACCACCAAATTACCACTTGTGGCTATAATCAAACATTTTTAGCCAAGTCTCCAGAAATGAAAGGTTAATGGACTTGCTAACTTAACACACCATCTTGCTAGTGTGCCACAAGTACTCCTGTTCATCTTGCTCCTTGTAAGGAGCAAATTTTAAATGCATAATTTGCAAGCTGTCTTAGAGTTTCAGTATATTCTAGACACCTGTGATATACAAAAGACCAGTCCAATGTCACTTTCAAAGATTAGCATTCCTTAGGGGCTTGAATTTTCATCAGTAAATACAGTATGAGATCAGCCTTCCTTAATGTCATACTTCTTCCTATGATAATAAGTGACATACACCAGGACCCAGTGGTAGAAGAAAAAAAATATAAAATGGCTGTGCACTTCCTATTCAAAGTGCCCTGGGAGTTTCAGTCTGTTTAGCTTGTGCTGCATCAAGATAAAGCTACTGTATAATGAGAACAATAGGGCATGACAGCACAGCACTGCTGTTGCCTGATCCATCTGATGGTGACATCACTATCCCGTGCTTGTATACTAACAAATCGTAATTCATCACTGAATGAATCAGACAGCGTAAGGAGCTGGATTATACAGGGAGAAAACTCCACTTTATACACAAATATCTGGATAATAAGTAGGGAGGAAAAGGTATATGGCAGTTTAATGGGATTTTGATAACATTGTACGTTCCTAAAGTTTACTTGCCAGTACTAGTGCACGTAAATTATTCCAATTGGCTCCAATGGTTTTCAACTTTGGAGTGAGTTTAGCAAAGCTCTGAGCAGGGAGGCTGGGTGACACAAAGTAATGTTAGGTTGTTAATGAATACTGCATACATGTTCCCCCAATTATTATTATATACTAGGACAGTGGTTCTCAACCTGTGGTCCGCCAACCCCTGGGGGTCCTCAGACTTTGTCTAAGAGATCCACACAAGATTGTAGTTACCACAGAACAGCGGTTTTCAAGTTGTGATCAGCGCACCTCTAGAGGTTTGCAGACTATGTCTAAGATTTCCAACAGGGTCCTCACCTCCATTCCAAATTTTATAGGGGTCCACAAACTAAAAAAAGTTGAGAACCACTGCACTAGGTCATGGTTACATCAAAGACCCAATGAGGATTCTTAGCCCCATCGAACTGGGTGCTGTACAAACACAAATGGAAACGGACCCTGCTTCAGAGAGTCTCATTAATGTTTGTAACATAAAGCATTGGCTGTATTTACTCTGCTTGTGTGTTCATTGTCCACAGGGGAGAAACAGTTACTGAATTTGAATGCTGAAGAATATTTACAGAAAGTGAACTTTGAACTTGTATAGCTGTACAGGGCAGGGACTGGGTTTCCTTTATATAATTTATATTGTACTATTTCAAAGAGCCTCAACTGAAATCAGGGCCTCATTGTGCTATGCACTGTACCAAGATGTAGGAAGAGACAGTCCTAGCCTCACACAGCTCACAATCAAATGATCTTCCGTATTTGGAAAGCACCTAGCACATACCGGGTGCTACTCCATTATAAATGCAAATGATAAATAAATTAAAAACATTTGCCTGAGAGATTTGCTTCCAGGAGTTATGCAAACCCAATCAGGGAACAAAAACATACCAGGTGACTTTTGTGACTGATCAAAACAGCTCAGATATTAAATATAATGAACAACCTGCAGATCAAGATTTATTACCTGAATATTTATTTAGCATAGAGTTTCAAGTGGCAAACACGTCTGAGAAAATCATAATCCTTTCATGGCTAATATATACACAGGAAAAGTTAACTTATGGAGAAAGGAAAATTTGAGAAAACATGGGTGATGCAGGGTGTTTTCTTTTAAAACTAGTATTAGTCATTTGCTAACACGTTTAGGCCCTGATTCAGAAAAGCACTTAAGCACATACTTAGTTTTCAGCATGTGCTGAATTCACATTGAAGTCTGTTGGACATAAGCAAGCACTTAACTGATGTGATGAATCAGGGCCTTGATCCTGTGACCCCATTAAACTTTTATAAATAAAAAATAATCATTGCATAGTTTTTGGATACACCCTATTCTCAGGATGCCAATGGCCATATTGTTAACTGTAAGTATTTAAAAGTCATAAGTCAGGCACCAAAATGATAAAATTGGATTAAAAATAAAGAGATTTTTTAAATGTGGCATTCTTTTATTTTCTTCAGGTAGGAGCACTTAAGGTTCATATTTTCACTCTTTGCTCCACATCCGTAAAGGTCAGAAACTTATTTTTTTAAAATAAATGAAAGCCAAGATTCTCAGCTAATAATCTAATTCCATCAGCTGAGGCTTTAAGAAAAGCACCAACTGTTGTGAGATAAAGATCACAAGAGTTGGCAACACTGTGTACTACCAATATGGCTGAAATTTTACAGTTGCTATAGCAATGATTATTATAGGCCTTGACCTTTTACAAGAATGAGGTTGTCTCTCTCTTGGAATTTCATAACCCATGGGAAAGGGCAAAGGAGTCTATGAAGCTCTGATGAACCATTATTCACAGCCCTGATGATGTCACAAAGAGTTTCATGACTCTCCAGCCCTCTCCTAACAAGCTTGGATGTATGCATTGTGGAATGAGTGAATTATTCCATCTTCCTTTTTAAAGTCTAAGTACATGCTAGCAAAATACAGTGGCTCTTCCTGCTGATGCAGAATAAATTATGTCATTTTAAGGGAAGTACAAAAACAGTCTGGTTTCTAGGACACTGATAGCTGAAGTCAGAGAAAAGACGTAGTGGGTCGGCCGCTCCCTGCGCTCTGCACAGCGTCAGAGCATCTGTGCTGTCCTGATCAGTATCGCAGAGAAAGAGTCGCTAAATGTTGAAATTTGGGCCTTCTCAATTGAATGGTGTTTAAGAAACTTTGTTGCTCCAGGTTATTTTGAATTCATTTTCCTTAGATATGAGCTTCACATGGAATTTAATAGACTCGGTTCTAAATACAGAAGTCAGGTTACAGTTCAGCACCACATAGCCACTCTCTTGGAGGGATAGTTGCTGGAGAAGGACAGTGATCCCTATAGCACCAGAGCATGAAATGGAACTTCATTCTGTCCCTAATGCTGTTGTTTTAGTCAGAGCATTCAGTGTCTTGTACTTGGTTTATGTTCTCTGTGGCTGGAGGTCTTTTCATGCTATAAACTCCACATCACTGAAACCATTGTTCATTGATGCAATCATGAAGAAAAAAGTCAAGTATAAACACCACAGAACATTGTTTCCAGCTCAGTGGACTAACATTGGTTAACTGAATGTAACTTGACAAGTCACGTTTTCAACTCTCAAGCTAAAGACTTCTATAGAAAATACAGTCCTGCACAAAGCATGCGAAAAGAGTGTGTGTGTCTCTCTCTGATACAGAATTTCCATCACCACCAAAATGGAGTATGCACATATTCAGCATTGATAACAATTGGGGATGGCCAGCTTTGGGCAGTTCCTTATTGTCAAAAATCCTCCTTCCCTCTCTGTGGAGAATATATCTGTATTTATTCAGTCATATTGCGATTCTGAGAGATACGAATATCATAAGAAAGTTATGCTTCGGTGCAAGATCAGGTGTGCTGATAATCACTGCTGTTCACTTCACGAGTGTCTCCTAGAGTTACGCTATGGAGTACCATTGGGACTAACAGGAGAGGTGTCTCAGATGTCTTTGCAGATTCAGGTGGAATGTCATGGTTATGGCCTTGTAGAAGGGATTTAGAGATCTGAATGAAAAAAGAGAGTATTCCTCAGAATAAAAGGATGGGAAAACCTTTCAGCATATTGCTTAGATGACATTTCTAGTCAATTCCACATGTGTTATTGGAGAACACACATTGGTATGACATGAGGAAAAGGGGCAAACAGTAAGAACAAAGAGAAATTCAGATTAATCATATTAATCATAGTTTTGTAATGTTCAAGTACTATATAGGCTTAGTCAAGCAACTATATGGTTAAAAAACCCTCTTTCTCTAGTTAATGGTCCAGTTAAAGCCCTAAGGGCTACATGCATGGTTCCTGTCATTCACATGATTCTAAGACACTGATGTAAGTCTGAAAGTGATCCATTTTGTCTGGCAATACATTGAGCTTCCAGCAGCATCAAAGGAGTTATTTAATGTTGAATTGCACTGGAAATCCTATAGAGATCTTTATCACCTGTACACCAATACCAGATTCATTCATCTCTCAATGGTATTACAATAAATAATGAACTGGAATAAATAAGGAATGCCCATAGTGTAGATGATAGTATACTACTTTATTTTAATTGAATTAATTGGATAGTTTGTCATATTTAATTATAAATCCATAAGGACATTAAGTATTTATGATTTCATGTATTTCCAAATGATACTAGTTATCATTCCCCCCAAATAATTCAGTTGGGATTTTTTTATATTCATTGTAGCATACACTAAATAATTCATTACATTTCCAATCTCTCTGTCCATTTGCATGAATCTCCCATTAATGTTAGTGGGAGTTTTATGGCTAGTGGGGTACCAGCATCAGACACTTAATGTGTGATTAGACAATGTGAGATAACACTGTGAATTCTTTTGTTATACTGAATAATAACTACATATTGATAAGAGAAATAAACTGAGTTGTTAATCCATTCACACTAGCTCTTTTTTGCATGTCCACTGTCAAATCCTGTAAACTACTTATGTAAAGTGATGAGATGGTCTTAGGCCATTTTTCTTTCAAATGCATGACGGGCAAACTGCATAGTCTGAGAGAGTAACAAATTTATACAAATAAAAACAAAGAGATGTCCTTGTGGCACCTTAGAGACTAAGAAATTTATTTGGGCATAAGCTTTCGTGGGCTAAAACCCACTTCATCAGTATGGGGAAATTAGATTTTGTAATGACTCATCCACTCTCAGTCTTTATTCAGGCCTAATTTGATGCTGTCCACTTTGCAAATTAATTCCAGCACATCTACCAATGTGATATATACCATCATGTGCCAGCAATTCCCCTCTGCCATGTACATTGGCCGAACCGGACAGTCTCTATGCAAGAGAATAAATGGACACAAATCTGACCTCAGGAATTATAACCAGTAGAGAACACTTCAATCTCCCTGGTCACTCAATAACAGACTTAAAAGTGGCAATTCTTCAACAAAAAACTTCAAAAACAGACTCCAACAAGGAATTGCAGAACTGGAATTAATTTGCAAACTGGACACCATCAAATTAGGCCTGAATAAATACTGGGAGTGAATGGGTCATTACAAAAACTAATTTCCCCATCCTAAGTTACTCACACCTTCTTGTCAACTGTTTGAAATGGGCTACCCACATTACAACTACAAAAGTGATTTTTCCTCCCTTGGTATTCTACTGTTGAGAATAGCCTAGTTTAATTGAATTGTCTTGTTAGCACTGACCCCCACTTGGTAAGGCAACTCCCATCTTTTCATGTACTGTGTATATATACCTGCTACTGGATTTTCCACTCCGTGCATCTGATGAAGTGGGTTTTAGCCCACGAAAGGTTATGCCTAAATAAATTTGTTAGCCACGAGGACTCCTTGTTTTTGCTGATACAACCTAACATGGCTACCACTCTGAAACCTTTTACAAATAAAACAAACATAGACATGGTAAACTGATATCACAGCTAAAATCCTAAAATTAATACTTGGGGCCATAAAATCAACTGGTATAGGTACATTGAAGTCACTGGAGCCAGGCCTACCAGACAACATCTGAGAATCTGGCCCATAGTTTGTTAGCAGCAGTGTCCTGAATGCCATTACTGTGGACTTATAGACTTAGGCTATGGCTGCACCGATGCATCTGCGTCGCTGTAAGATCTCTAGTGTAGCTGCTCTTAGCTCCAAGAGCTCTGCTGTTGACTTAATTAATCCACCCCAAATGAGTGGCCGTAGCTATGTCGGCAGGAGAAGCTCTCCTACTGATACAGTGCTATCCACACCGGTGCTTAGGTCGGTGTAACTTATGTCATTCAAAGAGGTGGCTTCTTCACACCCCTGAGTGACATGGCAACCATTAACTGTCCTGGCCTATTTCAAGGAGACTAAGCCTATGTCTATACTACCACTTATGTCGCTATAACTTATAAGACTTTGTCTCAAGTAATGGCCCAAGTTAGAGATAGAAATAAATACATAAATTAAAAATTAAGCCCTAAGCAGAAGCAGTGAGGTTATAAGATCCTTTCCTGCCGGCTATGAAAAACACATACAGTTTTATAATGGTTTATGCTTTTAATAATTGTTAAAGGACCTGGAGCATGGAAAGAAGTACTTTTTATAGAAGATATATACATTAAAATAAATAATTATGCATTTAAATTAATCTTTAAAATCCAGATTCTACTATCCATACTCATGGGACAACTTGTGGAGTGACAAACTATTCATTGGGATAAAAGTGAGAAAAATATGACCCTATATAAACATGCACAGAATAAGTTTTCCCAGAGAGTTAGGTTTATTGAGAGTTCATAAGATATTTTAGTTCAAAGTTTTTTCAGAATATAAAATCTTTTCTTGACTAAAGGACTGGATCCCATTATGAAAGAAGAGTTAACCAAACACAATGATACACAGAGAACTGTGGCAGGACAGGAGATTAGCATGTACTTTGAAAAGGGCAGCTCTGATTCTCAGGATAATGCAAAGAGATTAGTTGCCGACTTCCTATTGTCTGAAGTGAGACTTATGCAATTCTAGTGTTGCAACAACCAAGATAACTGGTTTCTAGCAAAATTTGCTGTATTCATTCCAAATCATCAATATATTCCTTCCATCTCTAGTTACTAACAAGTAACTAGAAACAAAATGCTAGTTAGAAATTATACCTTCAGATTGGCTAGTTGAAAGTTTTGGAACTGCAGTTAGAATATGTCATAAGAATGTCAATGGTTAGGACTTTAAAGCATCATAAATTGATAGATATTGATGTGGCAGTAAACTTAAACGTAAAAGGCTCTGCTCACTTAGGAGGCAGGTGTATATTTATTTTTATGTGATTTCTCTGTAGTGCCAGATGGGTGTGTTCCTTGCACAGTATTCATTAAAAAGCAATGCAAAAATATAGGGCAGCAAACCAGTATCAGAACAGGAGGGTTCAACCACCTGTGTACTTATTTGTGGATTTCAGATGCAGAAAGAAATGCACAATCTTACTGCACAAGTATTACAATTAGCAGTGGAAAAATCAGTTAGGATAAAATGGATTACATGTGTGAAATATTCATAATAAAAAGCAAAACTATTGAAACGTCTTGTTTTTTCACATTTTATAATACCATTTTCCTGAAATGTTTCTATAAGGTTTACATTAAAAAAAAATAGAACATAGCCACATTCAAGTGAAAATTTGATAGAAATGTGAGAAAACTTAGCTTTACACTAAAAGGATGCAGAAATTCATATTTTTAGATGTGAAAATATCACTCCATTGAAATTTTGCATCTAGTGAACTTTGAGGGTAATGAAATCATGTAAAATAAAATAGCAAAATGTGTAACAGAAAAAAGCACAAAAGGTAGATTTTGAATTTTGCAGTCTAATAATAAGCATCTCCAGCCACTGACCACAATATACGTAGGAGTAAAACCAAACCATAATAGGGTTCAAGCTATATGATTCATTTTTCAAAGTTCTGGGGCTCAGTGCTGCAAGGGGCTCTGCACTATGGCTGATGCAGCAAAACTAGGGTTACCATTCGTCCGGATTCCCCCGGACATGTCCGGCTTTTTGAGCTAAAAATAGCGTCCGGGGGGAATTTGTAAATGTCCGGACTCCCCCCCCCATGCAGAGCGTGCGCGGCTAACAGGGCAGCTGGCCGGATGGTGCCACTTACATGGGGCTCTGACAGCCAGAGAGAGCCCCTCCTCCTCTCCCCTGCAGCAGAGATCACTCCCTCCCTCCCTGCATTCGCAGATCGCCTCCGGCAGTCTGGAGCTCCTCCCCCACTGCTGCCCAGCGTGCCGGGACGAACGGCTCAGGCCGTTCCTGAGCAAGCTCACAGAGACATTAGGCGAAGGCCAACAGCAAGGAAGCCAGGGGGTCGGAGAAGGGGCAGGGAGGTTCTGGAGGGGGCAGTCAAGAGACGGGGGGGGGGTCGGGGGTTCAGGGGAGGCTTTCTGGGGGTGGGGCTGTGGATAAGGTTTTGGGCAGTCCGGGNGTGGGGAGAGGGATCGGAGCAGTCAGGGGACAGGGAGCAGAGGGGTTTAGATGGGTCGGGAGTTCTGGGGTGGGGCTGTCAGGGGGTGGAGAATGGTTGGATGGGGCGTGGGAGTCCCAGGGGTCTGTGTGGGGGTGGGGGTATGGATAAGGGTTGGGGCAGTCAGGGGACAGGTAGGGGGTAGAGTCCTAGGGGGCCAGTTAGGATGGGGGGAGGGTCTCGGGAGGGGGCAGTCAGGGGACAAGAGGCAGGGAGGCTTAGGTAGGGGGTGGAGTCCTGGGGGGCAGTTAGGGGCAGAGGTCCCAGGAGGGGGCAGTCAGGGGACAAGGAGCAGGGGGAGGGTTGGGGGTCCTGGGGGGGGAAGTAGGAGGGATAGGGGCAGGGCTAGGGCAGGATGGGGGTGGGGCTAGGGCGGGGCTCTTCCCGTCCTCTTTTTTGCTTGCTGACATATGGTAACCCTAAGCAAAACAGTTACGCAGCTGCCTAACTTTAAGAAGATGAGTAGTTTCATTAGAGTTGTTAGAGAGAAAAAGAGGCACAAGGCTTGATCCTGCACCATTTAAGTCAATGGGAGTTTTGCCATTGAAGTGTATGGTAGTAGAATCAGACAGACAGCTGAAGTGACTTGGCCAAGGTCATACAATAGGTGTGTCCAATCCACTTGGCCATGCTGTTAAAACTGCTTATAAACAAGCTATGGACTTCGAATCATTCACAGTAACTGTATGGCAACAGGGGAAAAGTTCAGGAAAATTACCATCTGTGTGTAGGAAATTCATCATCCTAAAAAGACAATGTTCAAATACATTATTCATTCACAGTTATCCACACAGTTCTAATCTGAATCCTGGAAAGTGGTGGCGGTGGTGGGGGATCAAGGCTAAAGGGAAAAAACAGATACTGAGTCCAAGCAGCACTTTCTCAACAAGGGAGACAAAACACAATGCAGTAGTGAATGAGATAGATGACCCCATACTGGACATTTCTTACTTATCTTCTGGGGAGGGGAAGGGGAAGCCACATATCGGGACACTAAGGTGTTAATTCTGTTTTCTGAAAAGGCAACTGGACAAAATACCTGTTCATTCACTGAGACATCACAGATACCATCACTTTCCTGTTTCAGATGAACTGGAGGAAAGTTTGGATGATATGTTTATGTTTTTGGATAAATTATATTAAAGGGCACTGCTAAATAGAATAATAGAATTGTAGACTGGAAGGTACCTTGAGAGGTCATCTGGTCCAGTCCCCTGCACTCCTGGCAGGACTAAGTATTATCTAGACCATCCCTGACAGGTGTTTGTCCAACCTGCTCTTAAAAATCTCCATTGATGGAGATTCTACAACCTCCCTAGGCAATTTATTCCAGTGCTTAACCACCCTGACAGTTAGGAAGTTTTCCCTAATGTCCAACCTAAACTGCCCTTGCTCTAATTTAAGGCTATTACTTATTGTCCTCTCCTAGGACATTATGGAGAATATTTTTTCTCCCTCTTCCTTGTAACAACATTTTATGTACTTGAAAACTGCTATCATGTCCCCTCTCAGTCTTCTCCAGACTAAACAAACCCATTTTTTTCAATCTTCCCTCATTGGTCATGGTTTCTAGACCTTTAATCATTTTTGTTGCTCTTCTTTGGACTTTCTCCAATTTGTCCAGATCTTTCCCTAAGTATGATGCCCAGAACTGGACACAACACTCCAACTGAGGTCTAATCAGTGCAGAGTAGAGCGGAAGAATTACTTCTTGTGTCTTGATTACAACACTCCTGCTAATACATCCCAGAATGAGGTTTGGGTTGTTTTTTTGTTTGTTTGTTTGTTTATTTTTTGCAACAGTGTTACACTGTTGACTCTTATTTAGCTTGTGATCCACTATGGCCCCAGATCCCTTTCTGTACTACTCTTTCCTAGGCAGTCATTTTCTATGTTTGAAACAGATTACTCCACTTAGGAAGGAACAGTTTGCATTTGTCCGTATTGAATTTCATCCCATGTACTTCAGACCATTTCTTCAGTTTGTCCAGATCATTTTGAATTTTAATCCTATCCTCCAAAGCACTTGCAACCCCTCCGAGCTTGGTATTGTCCGCAAACTTTGTAAGTGTACTCTCTATGCCATTATCATTGATGAAGATATTGAACAGAACCAGACTCAGAACTGATCTCTGCGGGACCCCACTCGATATGCCCTTCCAGCTTGACTGTGAACCACTAATAACTACTCTGTAGGAAAGGTTTTCCAACCAGTCATGCACCCACGTTATTGTAGCTCCATCTAAGTTGTATTTCCCTAGTTTGTTTATGAGAAGGTCATGTGAGATAGTATCAAAAGCCTTATGGAAGTCAAGATATACCATGTCTACCACTTCCCCACCATCCATGAGGCTTGTTACTCTGTTAAGGAAAACTATTAAGTTGCTTTGACGTGATTTGTTTTTGACAAATCCATGCTGACTGTTACTTATCACCTTATTCTCTTCTAGCTGTTTGCAAATTGATTGCTTAATCATTTGTTCCATTATCTTTCCGGGTACTGAAGTTAAGCTGACTGGTCTGTAATTCCCTGGGTTGTTCTTATTTTCCTTTTTATAGATGGGCACTATATTTGCCCCTTTTCCAGTCCTGTGAAATCTCTCCCATCTTCCATGTCTTTTAAAAGATAATCGCAAATGGCTCAGATAGCTCTTCAGTCAGCTCCTTGAGTATTTCATCAGGCCCTGGTGACTTGACATCTAACTTGTCTAAGTAATTTTTAACTTGTTCTTTCCCAAATAGTTGAGGCTCCAACTATGACCCAAATATAAAGTTCAAAATATTTTTGAAAAAAAAAAAGCCACCATTACTGTGGAGCACATCCAACTAAGACCAAATTCTGCTCTAATGAATTGTCCCTATGTAACTCAGATGAGGTTAGAGCAGTTATGTAAAACAAAACAAAACCCCAAACCCTGCAGAATTTGTAACCGATAGAATGTAATCTTAGGCTATGTCCTCACTATGAGCTATGGGTGTGATGCCACTGCCCTCATCTACACACTTGAGCCAGCTCTCATCAAGCTAGTGAGAGTCTAGATAGCAACGCAGCCGTGGTAGTGGAGGCATGACTCAGCCATGTCTTTGCTGCCACTACTCGTGCTACTGGGGATACACTGGTATTTAAATTCGCATTAGCTTGATGAGAGCTAGCGCGAGCACACATACACGAACAGTGGGATCACACCCATAGCTCGTAGTGAGGACATAGCTTAGTGGAAGGTTGATCAATAGTGAACCTTTGCAAGCTTGTATGATATGCCCTTTCAGCTGTGTGTTGCATGACTCCAGGATAGTATCACTGTATTAGAAATTTAGGACAAAATCCTGCTTGCTCTGCTCACACCAGTAGTCCCGCTGACTTTAGCAGAAGTCAAGGTTTATAGAATTTCTCCCCTTAAGTGACTAAAGTGTCATTTGGGATATCGTTTTTTGCTTTGGATCCAGGTGTTGTAGCTATAGTAGGACCCTGCTCTTTGCTAAGGGTATGTCTACAGAACCTGCTGGGGTCGGGGTGGGAGGGAGGACTACTCTTCTCTCTCCTTTTATCGGTAATGAAACATTACCTTTATGGAGTCTCCAAATTTTATATTAAGGAAATTAGGATGGCAAATGATAAAATTATATTTTCCATTTTGCATTGTCATGTTACTTTATAATTGTTTTTGGCTTCAGTTCCGATAGTATTTGAAAAAAATCAATACATTTTATCACTTTTTAAGGTTTAAAATATGATACATCAGTGGCTTTGCTCATTTGGATAAGATTTTATTATTTCCTTCCCCTCACCCCCATCTCAGTTATATCTTAGGACATTCCTAGCGATGTGACAATTTATTAAATAAAACTCAACTACTTGGAAATCAGAGCCTAGACTTTTAAAACGATGCTTGCAAAAGTCCACATGCATTTGCACACAAACAGACAAATACCCATATCCCACCATGAGTTGCACTCTAACGTTAGACATTTTGCATGTACAGTTTGAGTATATGCAAATGTCCACCCACATTGGAATTGCCATACTGGATCAGACCCATCTTCTTATTTTAATTTCATCTAGATCTTTCATATCTGGAGAACAGAAAACGTTTTAGTTGGATTTTTATTTGATAAACAAACCAAAGGATTCTCTCAGTGATGCATTGTTAAACAAGGGGTAATGTCACATAACTAATATACTTGGATAACACTGTACAGGGCAGTGGATGGAACATGGTGAACCGAGATCTCGATTCTCTCACTTACTCTGTTGTAATTCCAGAATACCTCCACTGAAGTCTGTGGAAGTAACTGATGCAAAACTGGTGTAACTGAAAGGAGACTAAGGAATGTGACCATCAAAACCACCATGTCCATGCAGGGCCAGATTAAGGGATAGGAATGATAAGATTTTGCTTATGACCCCAGCTCCTAGAGCATAGCACTTTGCATGCTATGTAACCAGGAGCCCATCTGCCACTCTGAGTCAGCACCCAGTGCTCCTTGTGGGGTGGAGGAGCTCTGTGTTGCCTCCAATACAGGAATGCAGCATTGATACCATAATCTAGCCCTTAAACTTTGCTTAACTTCCATTTCTGTAAAAAGTGAATTAAAAAAAGAAAAAAACTTACCTACCTCACAAGGGTCTTGTGAGGATTCAATATTTGTAAAGTACTTTGAAGATGAAAGAACTATATAAGTGCTAAGGAGGCTTCTAATTCCACTCTCTTCATGTTATCTACAAGGGGATTTTTCTTTCAGGTTTATTTTCCTTTTTTCTTCCCTTAATTTTATTTCTCTTCCCTACATCTATTTTCCTCTTAGCTTCATTTATAGCATTAAAAGAAGTCTTTAATTTTCTTTGAGTCAAACTTTTGAGCATGTTTATTGATGTTTGGTAGATCATTTTTTATTACTGATTCAGTTTTATGAGCTGCCCCACTTCTTTTGTTTCCCTGTTAAAGAGCTCCTCACACACAGCCATGACACCACTCGGAGAAAGGAGCACAGCAAAACAGTGGGCTATAACATGCCATTGAAGTCAAAAAAGAATTTCTGCTTAAAAACAGACAGCATGATATAGCCGGCTGTTTTGTTCTATGCTATTACTAAAGCAGTTTCTCCAAAAATACATCCTAATTCATTATGGTCACTCCATGGAGTTAAGCAGTGCTTCTGAAACGCTAAGATACGACATTAGAGAGGGAAGTTAGGCTAATTAAATTGGCCAGACCACTTTAGGAAGGCATTTTGGGCCAATTTAATTGGCAGTGGCTGAGATAAGGTAATTGAGGGAAAATTCTGTGAAATACTGTTTTAATTATATCTAAGGAGAAATGTTGCCCTTATTTTCAAATTTCTTAATTAGGAAAATGAAGAAACAGTATTAATAGCCTTTGTAGTCCACAGATATGATAATGTTGGATGAAATTTGTTTCACCAGGTCTTGTGTTAGTCAGGCTAGCTCTACAGTACCTGTCTGAATCGGCGGGTAGAAATCGATCTCTCGGGGATCGAATTATCGCATCTCGTCGGGACGTGACAATTGATCCCCGAATCGACGCGCTTACTCCACCAGTGGAGGTAGGAGTAAGCGCCGTCGACGGGGAGCCACAGAGGTCAATTTTGCCGCCGTCCTCACAGTGGGGTAAGTCGGCTCCGATATGTCGAATTCAGCTACGCTATTCACGTAGCTGAATTTGCGTATCTTAAATCGACCCCCCCTTGTAGTGAAGACCTGCCTTCAGAGAGCAGGAACGCCTGTATACATTATTGTATACTTCCCCCCCTCCCCCCCATGGAACTACGTACCACCAGAGAAAGCGGTGGTAGGAGAAACAAGAAAGATAGGC
Organism: Trachemys scripta elegans; assembly: GCF_013100865.1. NCBI lineage: Eukaryota > Metazoa > Chordata > Testudines > Emydidae > Trachemys > Trachemys scripta. Next base: position 192,715,167 of record NC_048299.1, on the reverse strand, counting down.
ATAGGAGGGAGACATGCATGAGGCAAATATTCCAAGAAACAAAAGTAGTGAGAGGATTTGGGATGGGATTGGCTTATATTCTTCTATTTCTCTTTGTCATCCAAGTGATACGTGTTTGTGTGTGTGTGTTTGCACAACAAAAGATCAGATCATCAGCTAGTGTCAAATGATGCCGCTTCATTGGTACTGTTATTTATACTTACTGACAAACTGGCCCATTATTGTCTGATTTTTACAAGAGTGGGCTAAGATTTCATAGTTTATCACACTCACCAAGATGGTCAAATAACAGAAAACTTCTAAGGCTGGAAGAATACTAGAAACAATTTTATACTGCACCATATGGTAAACAAAATACCTCTGCAGGTTTCATGTACTATCAGCTCTGTCTGTACTACCCATGTCAAACCCAACACATAATAAAACTGTTACATTACAGAGCGTCAAAGGCTTAGTCTCTTGAGCTTGCATCCATGTCGGCAAACAACCTACTGCTGACGTGTATCCATAACTGGTAAGCTGAACTAGATCTGAATATGGTTTACTTACAAGTGTAATCAAGGACAAAATATATTCAGCATAGTTTCTGAAACTATGTGGTTTTTAACATCTTTAATAATTATACTCAGTGGCTTTGTTTCATAATTTTGTATCAAGTTAGGCAAAGGAATGAATATGGAAGACTTGATTCTTAATGCAGTTACAACAACTTCATACCGTTGAATTCCACCAAGCACTCCTCATTTTTAAGGCCTGTTCCTGTGAAGTACTGAATGGGTGTCATGGAAGAATGAGGCCATATTTCTGGAATGGCTTTGTATGTAGGGTACATATATCCGAGAAGTAAGTGTAAAACAATGGTAAAATGAGTGTTCTGTTAATGGGGGAAGTTAAAATGGGGGTTTAATTCCAAACTGCAGTATTGGGGGCACTTCATCATGGCCTCCACCTGACAAACCACCACCACCAGAGTATGGGACTGTGTTAGTGGATGGAGACAATGAAATAACTGTACTGGAGGACTGAAACAAGACAGGGTGTGACAAGTGATTGTAAGAAGAGACAAGGAGGCCCTGGAAGGTGACTAAGGTCATATATTTTGCTAAACTGTATGTTAGTCAGAGACACCCCATTAAAGAAATTCAGTCTGAGTTGAGAGGTTTATAAGAGCTCTGTGCAGAACACAGAGCCCTTCTCTGGCAAGTTGGAGAAAGAAATCACTCCCCTCTATTCAGCACAGGAGTATTGCGTCCAGTTTTGGGGCCTCCACTACAGAAAGGATGTGGACAAATTGGAGAGAGTCCACATGAGGGCAATAAAAATGATTAGGGGCCTGGGACACATGGCTTACGAGGAGAGGCTGAAGGAACTGGGCTTATTTAGTCTGCAGAAGAGAAGAGTGCTGGGGGATTTGATAGCAGCCTTCAACTACCTGAAGGAGGTTCCAAAGAGGATGGAGCTAGGCTGTTCACAGTGGTGGCAGATGACAGAACAAGGAGCAATGGGGGAGGTCTAGGTTGGTTATTAGGAAAACTATTTCACTAGGAGGGTGGTGAAGCACTGGAATGGGTTACCTAGAGAGGGGGTGGTATTTCCATCCTGAGAGAGTTTTAAGACCCGGCTTGACAAAGCCCTAGCTGGGATGATTTATTTAGGGTTGGTCCTGCTTTGAGCAGGAAATTGGACTAGATGACCTCCTGATGCCTCTTCCAACCCTAACCTTCTATGATCAGTTCTTTACTATTCATTGCGCAGAGCTTGGGTTCAGTGGAAGGGCAGGGGCTGACAATGACCCTACTGTCACTCCCTAATTCTACTCTGTACAACCCTAGTGTAACTTATACTTTACTGGGGAACACCTTTAAGTCTCGCTCCTGGAGAAGACTTTCCACCATCAGAGAATCAGTCAAGGTAGAATTTTGCTCCATCATGGCCCCTTTTTTCCCTTCATCCCCCTCATCTCCTCTCTCTTCTCACTGCCCCTGACCTGTGTCTTGCCTAACCCCCATAACCTTATGCTGGGCAGGTCTAGCAGAGGAGGCAGTAAGTGGCAGAATTAGTGGAAGAAGCAACAGAACTGCTTCTGTCAGCTTTACACTGACTTGAAATTCCTCCAATATAGGAGAAATTCTTCATGTGGTTTTGCAGTACAAAGTGAACTGAGCAGACTGGAGAACCTGGCCCAATTCTCTTTAAAAAAAATATCAACACAAAAGTGTATTTGAAAGTCTCCCCTTTTCTTTTGCACTCAGGAAAAAAAGCTGAACGGATATGTTCAAATATTGCAAAAATATCACTTTTGTGCCAAGTTTCAGCTCAGACCACATTTTAAAGTCTGAGCTATAAACTTCTGAAAATAGGGGGTTATTATGGGAAGGCTGACAGAACCTTGACTATAATGTTGTGAAAGTGATGTTATAATGTCAGTGATGTGATTTTAAAAGGAGAACTGTTTTTAAATTATTTCCAAACTCAGTTTGAGAACAATACTACCTGTGTATCCTGTTAAAGAAAAGACACTACCTATGTCTCCTGTCAATGTCCTGTTAGTGGGACATTTTGATATTGTATTGAAGGCAGGTACTCAGACAGACAAGTGCCACAGCATGCAGCCTTTTAACATTGGGCCTTTATGCACTGGAAAGATTTTTTTAAGTGATATTAGCTCTAGCAATATCAAAAATTCAGCAAAGAAAAAACCCAAAAGTAATTATTTAGAAGTGCTAACAAATCTTTTCTGAACAACATCATATTATATTTCTTGATAAGTGTCCATTTAAAAAAAAATCATATCATAGGATTCTGACAAAGGTATTTTCTGATGTGCAGTGACTGACAATATATTTTAATCCATTGTAACAGAGACTACTACTTATGATTTAATGTTACAAAACTAGCTTGGAATTTAACCTCTACTAAATGGGATCTAAAGCTTTAAAGTATTATGGGGGGGAAATGGTCATAAAAACGCAACACTGTCAAAGCTGGCTTTGCAAGATACAAGCCAATAAACAGTTGTGTGCAGACAAACATTTCTACACATCGGTCTCCTGAAACCATACACACAAATCTGGATATAAAAGATGGTTCATGTGCAATACCAAGTGGTTTGGGACTTCTTTGGAAGGAGACTTCTTACGGCAGATAAAGCAGCACAGTGTCACAAGTACATAAATATCATTTAATACATAGCAATCTAATTCCTGTCTGATTTGTGACTGCTGACATTTTTGAACTCAGGAAATAAGAGGCAATAAAAATTGTCACCGTGGTTAAAATGCTTAGTGTTAATTTTGTGTTTCTTCTCATGGGCTCATGCTTTTCCTCAGTTATGTGTCTAATTTCCTTGGATAACGTTCTAATGACTTTAACATTCATCGTAGATTTACTTTATTTCCCTGCTGTCTGCTAGGACTTATATGGTATAATGAAAGCATTTATTTCACAGTGTCCACAGAGACCAGCTTTAAATTGACCCACTACTCTAAGCTTCATTATGGTTTAAAGAGTAAATGAATATAACGCAGAAATCCTAATTCTTTACTGCTGCTCTAGTGTCTTGTAAATTCATATTCAATTGAGAGGTAGATAGATTGTCATAATTTGTGGCTTGTACAAGAAGAGAAACTCTTTTTTGGAGAATATGCAGTTTCTCCTCATTTAGAGCCAGACTGGGATCTAGAGCTAAAAGGGGAGTAAGGTAATATCTACACTACAGAGCCGATGCCAGTACAGGCCCTAGTGTAGATGCAGCATACTCTGACAGAAGGAGCTTTTCTGCTGGTGTAGGAACACAACCTCCCTGAATGACTCAGCTATGCTGATGAAAGCACAGCGGTTTCATTGTCATAGCCGTGTTGCTAGGGGTGTGGGTTTTTTTCACACTCCTGACTGACATAATATGGTGGTAAAAGTTTTAAGTGTAGACCAAGCTTAAGACTCCAGGCTATTCCCTACTTAGCCCCCCTGGATTACTCCTCTGAGCGCAAGGGGAGAGCAAGCTCTGATGGAACCCTAGCTTCCCTGGCACATAGATGAGTAGAGAGTAGATGGAGCAAGATGGGAAGTAGAAGAGACTTGATTTCACATGCCCCAATGTGCAAGTGAGTACTGCAGAGCCGGGAGTGGGGAAAAAAAATCTGCTGCTGGTAAGGAATACTAGCAGATTCCTGGGGTAGCACAGTGCCATGCCACCCACTACATAAGCTATACCAACAGGCACAATGTAGCCCTATGTCCTCATTCAGTTGGTAGATCCCTGGCTGTTATGACTGGGAAATTATCAACAAAACTGCATACTAGGTGCCTAAAGATAGGCTTCTAAACCCATATTACACACCTAAATAAATGGCCTGATCTCCAGAAGTACTGAGCTCCCATTGGGACCTCCCGTGTCCACTTCTCCCTTGAATCTTTTACTTCCTTAATTTCTATGTAAACCCTCCAACACTGTCTCTCCCACCTTTTTTGGGGGGGGGGGGGTGGGGGGAGAGCAGAATGTGCTGGTGTTTGGAGTCAGGAAGTAGCAGTACTTGTCTCACTTCCTTCCCCATTGCACTGCACCGAGAGGCATAGTGGAGGCTGAGGGAACCAGCAGATGGATCAGGTGGAAGGGAAGAGGAAAGACGAAACCTTGGCTAACTGCTCAGAAACACTGAGAGTAGCATCTGGGAAAGCTGAAGGAAAACCATTGCTCACCACTTGCAGCCCTACTTACAAGTGACATATCGGAAGGCATGAGAGAAAGAGTGATTGGAGAGTTTCAGTGTGTGACTGTAACTCCAGATGAAGCACACTTAGTAGGTATGTGGGTGAGAAGAACCTGTAAGGCCCTGATTATTATGGCCCAGGTGTGTAACTCCATCCATCACTCTCTGCTGCTAATGTGATTGGGCTTGTCCAGATATCCTGGTTTTACCTAAGGGCCAGTAGAGTAAGAGAAAGCCTGAACTTCCAATCACTAGAGGTGTGTGTTTGATTTCCAGAGTAAAGCCCGTGAAAGTGGTTTGCATCAAGTTCTCTGGCTCTGAACATTGCAAAAATTTAAGGAAGTTCAGTTCTGAAGCTCTGGTTTAGTTTGATCTCTAATCATAGCATTAATAATAATAGAATTAACAAATTATAAAACATAAAAATAAAACTAGGTGCAGGTGGCAAACTGTTTCAATTCCATGACAGACTGTCATAGGGGATGCAGGTCCCTTGATGTCACCTGGAGGGAACCACAATGCCTTCCTACATCTCACCTCTATGATGTCTATAGAAAAAGGCTTTACAGAGCCAGCCTGGGCTTTCAAGAGTTAACCCTCAGCTGGAAAAGGCACTATTATCTAGGAACTGATTGATGGAGTTTTAAGACTAAATGTCATAAAACAATGGTGTTACATGCAGAAGGGTGCACGGCTAGGGGCTTGTGTAGACAAGAAGCCAGAGAGATCTCTACGAAGACATAGACACCATTCTGTGTTGTTTGTACTTCTAAGTTTACTACTTTTAAACCTGTATGAAAAGATCACAGCTAGAGATGTCAGCCAAATTAGAGTAACTCATAACCAATGCAATAAAACCCTACCTAGAGATGGTGTGAGGTAGGTGTGTGTTAATCTGAGTTTCCAGCAGCATGTCTCTCATTATTTCTCCTGTGGCCTGTGACATAGTCTACTGCTTCAAAACCATAAGGGTACATTTGTTTAAATAAAACAAAAACCCCATGTCTTTCACTCACTGAGGATTTCCTTATTTTTGTGCTACTATGTTTTCATATTTTATTACCATACTGTATTTTGCATCCATTTTTATTCCTGCAAAGTCTTAAAGCATGCTAAAATATAAAATTCTCTAATAAGTACCAAGCACATTTATGATTAAGCTTCTTGGTAACTGCTGTTGAGATGGCAAAAAAGCATTACAAAAAAACTTGCAAAGTTGAATTTAAAAAAAAAAAGATTTAAAAATCACTTTTTGACTAGCCCAGTGTGATTTGTAATGGCTGAGATATTATCCCCACTCTCTGCTGAAATGGGTTTATAATGGAAACAGTGAGAGAACCTTAATTATAGGGCACCACTATAAAATCTATATTCATGGAAGAATTAAAGTGCAATTCTCCCTTTTAAGTGGCCTTTTGTCACACTGAAAAGTGCAATTAGGAATTGTATCTTGGCAGGTAAGAAGCAAACAACTCTCTTCAATTCCACCTCTCCCGGTTTTCAGGGAGCAGATTATTTGTTGCTATTTCCTCCTCTTGTTTTTACAGAGGTCAAGTGCTTGGATATTGCTCAGCTACCAGAAAATGACAGAAGGTTGATAAGACCAGGAGCTGCTTCAGATTTCATCGTGTTTGAAAGTGGTGTGAACACACAGTACCACAGGAAATGTTTCAGGCACATAGGTTTCTGTGCTAATGTCTTCATTTAACAATTATCTATTTGCTTATTTCGTGCATGTTATGTAATATGCTAGCCATCACAATATTCTTTTTATGCTGTTATGCTGAAAGGAGTTAGCGGCGCTACCAGCACGGGGGGCTTTGATCCAAAGGCAATCAGAGACCTCATTAATGCCAATGGGTATTCTCTAAGTGCTCTCTGTCAGGCTCACTGGTAGGAGCAACTAAGCCCTTTATGTAGTGGAACAGATGCAGACAATAGAGGCCACCACTGTAGCCACTAAGCTGTATGGCCATACCTGAGCAAAGCTAGCCCAGATAGAATAACAGGGAGTTTCTTTTAGGGGCCAGGAAACTGAATTACAGCCTGTTTGTATTGGAGGGAGAAAGGCCAGGGAAGGAGTTGTGAGCATGACCTTGAGAGGAAGAAAGGGACGGAGCTTCTTCGGTACAGAGTTCACTGGAATGACACACTTGGAGATTTTCAAGCAAGAAAATTGCCCGCTGTTTGTTTCAGAAAAACAAGGACTTTATGTACATTTTCTGTATAAAAATAAAGGTTACACCAAGAATATACCTGATGCTGTATCACTGATTGCTCATCCTAATGAAAGTGACCCTGCAAGGCCCTAAGTATTGGCTGTTTACCCAGTCCAGTAGTTAAGTTACTGGGCTCAGAGACATGGGTTCAATCCCCAGCTCTGCCACAGACTTTCTATGTGACCAGACAAGTTACTTAGCCTCTCTGTATCTTGGTTCCACTTTTGTAAGATGGGGATAATAGCACTTCCCAATCTCACAGGCATGTTGCCAGGATAACTACATTAAAGAGTGTAAGGTGCTTGGATACTCTAAATGCTTTTCCAAAAAAACATTTCCCTTCTAGCTGAATCAAAGCTACATACTTAGATCAGAATTGAACTTTAAATTATGTTTTGATGCAAGGTTTTGCTTTGGCTCTAACTTCCCTACACAGTGATAGCATTTTACACTCACTTTGCACTGGGTTTAAGTGATTACACAAGGTTGAGAGGGCAACAGAGAAACAAGCCCAACATCTCTCACCTTCAATTTTTCCATGTGTAAAATGGGGATAATTATCCACCTCCTCTTTGTCTTCCCCCTTTTCACCATTATTCCCTGAAAGAGGAAACAGAAAGTGAGGAGGGAGATAATTTGGATACGTTTTTCATCATTGATCTTATTGCAATCCAAATTGGAGCGAATAATGGAGAAGCAGATATATTCTTCCACTCACACTCCTCTATGATCAAACTTAGCTGTATCTACCAGAAACAGCTGAAGTCGGAGAAAAGAAATCTGATTTTGGTTCAGCATCATATTGTATTCTAACATCTCACAGGAGAGGATTTTCTCTGCAATTAATACTCTTCACGTGAAATGTGATGCATCCAAGTCTACAGTAGACTCAAGTTATAAAGTTTGGAGGAAAAAAATCAATACAACATTTAGGATTGAAGGATTTCCCTATGTATGACTCCATCCTCCTGCTCCACATACCAGGCATCCTGACAAAGGCATATTCTTTTATGGTGCCACTTCTGGGGTTCTCCAGTTATAAGAAGGAGGCAGCCAGCCAGAGGTAGCAAGTGCAGAAGCAGTTTAAGCAACGCTGCAGTACCCACAGAAGTAGGGGAGAAAATGGGAACTAACTGGACCAACTGCTCCGTCATTTATGCATGGGAGCCCCACATTTTGGGGGCACTAGGATGCATACAGTGCCCCTCTACCTCAACCATGTGGCCTTGGAGAAAGAAGGGAAGGCACTGCAGGGAGGAGCCATGCAGAGACTAAAGGCAGCAAGAGTAGCTGCAGAAGCACTTGAACTTCAGGTGATGCAATCACACTGCTTTCCACAGTTTTGAGCAATGTATCCTTTATGCTGATTGGCTGTTTGTGCCAACCCTCTCCCTCAACAACCTTACAGACTCTGTTTGCCTCATTCCACTTCTCCCCTGCCCTTTCCCTCATATTCCCATCTCTTCAGTGTCCCCTTTTTCCTTCTGTCTTTCCATTTGCAACCCCCCCAACTAATCCTCAACCAAAAAGTACTTAAACAGAAGCATGTGAATGATAAATATACTTTAAACATTCCCAATTTTTCTAGATGCCCCAAAAGGAACAATTGGGAAAGAAGGCTACCTTTGTTAAAAACAGAGCTAGACTTAGAGGGGAAATTAAAGTAGCAATAAAAAAAAATTAAAACCACCAAACCATAGATAAGAAATGGAAAAAAGGGAAAGTTAATAGTAATGAATATAAATTAGAAGGTAGGGATTGTAGAAAATTGATAAGGAAAGCAAAAGGACATAAGTAGACATCTATGATCAGCAGAGTTAAGGACAATAAGTAGTGTATTAGGAACAAATAGAATCCTAACAATGGTATTGGTCCATTACTAGATGGAAATGGTAGAACTGTCAATAATAAATGCAGAAAAGGCAGATGGGTTTAATAAATATTGCAGTTCTGTATTTAGAAAAACGGATTTATTCATAAATGTATAATTATGAAATACTTTCCATTCCAACAGTAACTGAGGAGAATGTTAAAAAGCAGCAACTAAAATTAAACACTTTAAAATAAGCAGGTCCAGCTAACTTGCCTCCAGAAATTTTTAAAGAAGTGATGGCTTAATAATAATTTTAGTAAGACCTGCAATACTGTGGAGATTCCAGAGGACTGGGAGAAATCTAATATGGTACCAATATTTAGGAAGATTAAAGATGATCACCTGGGGAATTATAGGCCTTTAATTTTGTGCAAAATAATGGAAAAGCTGATATGGGACTCAATTAATAAAAAAATAAGGAAGGTAATATAATGTCAATCAACATGGGTTTGTGGAAGTAGAGGCTGCCAAACTATATTTTTTCTGAGGCGATTATAAATTTCGTTGATAAAGGTAATACCGTAGATGTAAGATACTTATACTTTTAAGACATCTGATTTGGTATGGAACAATACTTTGATTAAGAAACTGGATGATACAAAAAATCACATGGCACAAATTAAATAAATTAAAAACTGGCTACCTGATAAGTATAAAAATGAAAGTGGAGAATCATCATCAAGTGGTTGTTTTTCTTGATGGTATTGGTTCTTGGCCCTATGTGATTTAACATTTGTATCAATGACCTGGAAGAAAATTCAAAATAATTGCAGATGACACAGAGATTGGGAGAATGGTAAATTATGAAGAGGACAGGTAACTAATAGAAAGATTTGGATAGCTTAGGACATTGGGCACAAGCAAACAACGCAGATTTCAACAGGACTAAATATAAGGCCATACATGCAGGAACAAAATATGTAGGCCATGCTTACATAGATGGCCTCTACGTTTCCTGCAAACCTAGTTTAATGTGTCAAGCCAGGTCTGTTTCACTCAATGGTCACTTATACACACTTTGATAGAAGAATCTCTGGTCTTGAATTAGAAATTTAAGGTGAAGCTTAACAATTCTGACAGTCACAAAAAACCAAGCAGCCCATGACCACACAATGGGCTAGATTATAATTTCCATCCAGATCCTTTGTGGTGGTGTGATAGTGCCTAGGTCCTAGAAAGCTGCTGGATCCACCCAGCTAGAGGATCTACTAGTATGGACTAGACAGGTCATTATGTCTCCCTCCTTTGTAGCCCTGGCTCATAGGGAGTGTCAGCAGCGGGAGTGGGCGCGGTCAGAGTGCTGCTGCACATCAGCTATGGTTGGCTGCAATAAAGGCCCTGAAGAGAGAGGAATAAGCAGTCCATACTCTTTAGAGCTACCCTCTTGTTGCTATCAACTATGGTAGGGCTGGTGTAGAGTGGGCCATGGGCTTACAGAGCCCATCTTGGCTGCATGTAGTAGATATTAGGAGCAACTCAAAATGTGGTCAGTTTTCTCTAGTGACATTAGATCTGTCCAGAGTGAAACAGAAAGACTATCTAGTTTTATTTGTTCTTAGATAAACTAACAATACAAAATGTAATTAATTAAAACTTTTTTTTCATTTATCTGCAATTTAAATGAGCTCTTCAAAAATTATAAAAATTGAAGGGGCCTGTTGAGATTTATTGTGGTTTGCTTGGAGTTAATATGTAATTCAACATGCAATAGAGGTTGTATGGTTTCCCAAGCAACATCTTACATAGTCAATCAGCTCACAACAAAAGTCAGTTGGAGACAAAGTTCATACCAATAAATGTTACAATAGAGTAAAGAACCTTCTGTTTTAGAAGCTGATTCCTCATTTACAGGCTTTGATTTTAAAATCTACTGTATGTGTAAATGTGATGTCATCTATGCCAAGACTTAGAGTCAACATTTTCTATAAGTTTTTAAATTTTGTGATCCACATGCAAAGCAGTTATGTTAGTGAATCCTTTAGCAGATTGTGAAAACAGCTTTGGAACATTTTTCTCCCTCTGCCTTTTAAAAAAAACCAAAACTTTCATTTTGCCAGCTGCAATAAAGCTTGATAATCTTGGAATAATTCAGATATCAATAATGTGTAGTGATTTATGCTTTTGCTGGTAAGTTCAGACATAAGGTAAGCCTGTGGCAGATAAGCCTAACTGATGACTAAGATGGAAGGTTAACGAGGGCTATAAATTAGCCAAATGTTTGTATGTGGTTAAAGTGAGTATTCTGGGAGAAACTGTGTCATAAGGAGATTAGGATCCTTTTAAAAAGCCTCTGCCTCTTCTTCAGTGTCAGGTAGGCAAAATGCCCTCTAAATATCCACAAGTTTTGGATAATATCCCAGATTGGCTGAATTCACAGTTTTGGCTCATCTCTAGTTACTGCAGTAAGGTGATGTATGATAATGTAAATTACACTAAAACATATCAACTTAAAGCAACATAAAATAATGGTAACAATATTTGGATATATTTCTCATTGCCATGAAGAGTTGCAGTTTTAGGCTTCACGACATTAAAATGCTGCTTACTTGTCTCCTTTAATTAGATCTGAGATATTTATAGAAAAGGGGTAATCACAGAAGGCCAGATTCTACCTGGCACTTCCTCAGATGCACATGGAGTGAACAGAAGCAAGGAGGCTTCCCTCCTCCATCCCTGCTACACAGGGTGAGCATGCTATCATGAAAAGGGAGGAATTAGGAATTGGCCCAAGGCTCTGCCCCTCCCCACACTGACCTGCAGAGCAGAACTGGCGCACACAGTGCACCCCAAAAAGAAGTGGAAGAGTGAGTAGTGGTCCCCTTTTACACCAATGTAAATTCCTTCCAGTGGTCTTCATGGGCTGGCTGGCTGCATGCTGTCCCTTACTCTGGGCTGCAGTTAAATGGCATAATCTAGTCCAAAGCCCATAAGACTTTTGAACCAAATTTCTGGAATGGGACTCAGATTCAAATGTTTCTAATGGCTATGTCTGACTGACAGGCATTTATGTACTAACTGAATAAAACTGCAGTGTCATAGCATACAGCTTTCATAACATGTTTCTCATGGGCAACAGTCTCCTGACTGTAGATCTTACTACAAACCAAAAACATGTTTCAAGAAAGAAGGTTTTACACCTTCCTCTGAAGCATTGGGTAACTGGCCATTGTTGGAGAAAGGATACCAGACGGGGATGACCATTGGTTTAATCCCATATGGTATTTTCTGTGTTCCCGTAGTTACACTCAAAGGTTTATCCAGGTACTACTTTTTACATTTAGATAAATTTCAGGGCATATTAATCCTGAAACTCCGAAGTGAATGGGTTTCAACTGTTTTGGCAGCTGTTTGGGTCCAAGAGTGGAAGAGGTGATCCCTACCCAATAGGTTCAGCTCTTTTCCCTCTTCTTTCCCTTTATGTGGTGTTATCCGTGTGGGAGGTACAGAGGATTTTAAGCCCACATATCTCCTGAGATCTAGAAGAATATCTGGCTGGTCTGTCGGCCATTTCCCCCTGGATTGAAGGAATGATTGCATAGCCTGCTTCTCCCTCCTGGTATCTCTAACATGCTGGCACTAGCATGGATTCGCCTTCAGAGGGGACAAGCTCATGTCTGAACCCCATTTCTGCAAAAGCTGGAATGGAATCATTGCTGTTGGCATAAGGAGAGCCTTTTCCCTCAGTTGGAACAATCTGAAATGGCACCTGTGTTAGTATGGGAACCCTCATTCCAAGTTTCAAAACCTAAACTCAGGGAAAGAGACCTGATGTGAGCTGAAACAAAACAAAAGACTGCCTAACTCCCATGAGGCACAACAGCTAACTTTTTGCACAGCTCTAGCTGACACCTGAAAATACTGCTAATATCTTATTCTGTTTTAAGGAACACATTTCCACCATGTGTTTCTTTTAATAGGAATGCTTCTCCTTGGCACTTTTTAAATTGAAATGTTAATTCATACTCTTTTTAATTCATGTTCAGAGCAAAATTAGAGCATCTATCTTAATAAACTTAATCAAAAGCAAATGAACAATAGATGAAAATAAGCTATTAGACATTTCTGCTCTTAAACAGTGTGATTAATAAGTGGGTCTTTTGCTAAGTGTTTGTTTCATAAGGTTCACTGTTATTTAGTTTTTAATACAGAATCAGAATGACATGTTGAAAAGGTGTCATGCGTAAGGCATATATCAGTGTGATAATACCAGCTTTTACTATCATTTGTATAATTTCCCTGATAACAGTCAAATGGTGCAAATTGAATTAAGTTTCTCGGTTTCTGGTTATGAATGATCTCTTCCAAATGTGATACTTTAATGTGTGGCACCCATAAAAGCACAGTGCATTACGTGAATATTCTGTGCATTGTCATTCCACAAATGATTGCTTCTTTGATCACACTATAGTGATGCCAGCCTGTTTAAAGCTCTTGTCAATAGGAATAAATAAGCTCAAAGTGTTTGTCTTGGAGTGACAGCACAAAGCATTCTGCAATCAAACCTGAATATTTAAAAGACAAAGCAGAAAACAGTAAACGGTTAACTTATAACCTCTGGTAATATGATAAAGTGCTATTTTGGTAAAAGCATGCAATTAAATTCAGATCTGACTTTTTTTTTTTAATACAAAAATCCTATTCAGTGTAAATTCATCTCATCCCGAAAGTGTAAGACATTCAAAAGCATATCTTACTATGGCCATTTTCTTTAAATTTCATATGAAAAACACATCTAAAGTTAAAACTGGCCATGTTTTATTTTAAGAGGCAGCAAGTTGCACAGATTGGCCAATCATCCAGCAATTCTAAACCTTTTGAAAGTCTATGAGTAGAGTCAGTGAATCAAAGAGCAAATCAATGGAGATCCTAAACCAATCTCTAAAATAATTGCAAGCTGTGCCTTGGAAAACTGGATACTTCATCCTGGCAACAACTCTTACCAACTCTTTCTAGTTGCAAGTTCAAAGCTGGTGGGGGGAGCCACATCATCTGCATGTCAGCAACAAACTTTAGCATTGTTTTTATGGAGATAAAGTTTATGGGATGGCAGCCACCATCTTAATCTAAGATAACAGTTAAAGTGGGTTATTCTTACTGTACAAGGCCACAAATAACAGATCCTGGTAACAAATAAGCACACCTATGACTGATGAAATGCTGAACTGAAGCGGTTGGTCCAGCACTCTTATTCACATCTGTAGCTATTACCTTATCATACCAGACTTTATATTCCATTAATCAATTCCATTGATTAATGGAATATAAAGTCTGCCCCCACCCAGTAATTAAGGGCTTAAGATACTTTCATTTACCGGATTTTAAACCAAAATGACTTTTTTGTAAAGTGCTAATCATTATTAGGCTTGTCAAATACTTACACAAAGTTACACTTAAATGTCTTCATATCTCAGAGCACCAAGTTCAATTTGCTCTGATTTGTGATATTGTATTATTTGTATTTATAAAACCAACAGGTCATGGATACCAAATCTTTCATAAATCTTCACATGAGTAATTATTCATTCAAAAATCTGTACTGGAAGCAGGTTGTTAACACACCTGTTTCAGAAGTTTGTTTTTCTTCAAAGAGCAAAAATAAGTGAATAGTTAAAGCTAACAGCTTGTGAACAGCCAATTGACTGTTCACCCCAAATATAAAATGAATATATACACATCTACCCCGATATAACGTGACCCAATATAACATGAATTTGGATATAACGCGGTAAAGCAGTGCTCTGGGGGGGCGGAGCTGCGCACTCCGGTGGATCAAAGCAAGTTCGATATAACACAGTTTCACCTATAATGCGGTAAGATTTTTTGGCTCCCGAGGACAGCGTTATATCGAGGTAGAGGTATATATGTCAATACAAAACCCACTGAAGTCAATATAAGGATTTCATTAGTTTGCAAACAAATCTCTTAAAGCTAAATTGATTTAATCTTATACTAGACAAATCTGTTACCCAGCATCTGTGATATCCACTTTTTTAAAATGGCAAATAATCATTTACAATAGCTTCAGTGTTTGTAATAATCCAGTCTGAACTCCTGTCTAATACAAGACATAAGACTTCACTGATTTAATCCTGCTTCAAGTGCAACAGCCGTGGCTGAGTTAGAGCATGTCTTTTAGAAAAGCATCTAAGCTAGATTTAAAGAATTCCAGAGATGAAGAATCCACCACAATCCTTGTTAAATTATTCCAATGGTTAATTACTCCTTTAAAAAAAATCATCTTATTTTGAATCTGAATTTGTTTAGCTTCAATTTACACCTTTTTGATCTTGTTATACCTACATTTGTCTGCTAGACTGAAGAGCTAATATCAAAGTTCTGTTCCCCATGCAGGTGCTTAGAGACTGTGATCAAGTCATCCCTTATCATTCTTTGTTACATAATTAGATTTAGCTCCGTGAGTCTATCACTATAAGGCATGTTTTCCAATGCTTTAATCATTCTCTGTCTCTTCTATGAACCCTCTCCAATTTATCAACATCCATCTTGAAGTGTGGACACCAGAACTGGACACAGTATTCCAGCAGCAGCTGTACCAGTTCCAGATACAGAGGTAAAATAGCCTCCCTACTCATAATTGATATTGCCCTGTTTACATTCAGAGATCACATTATCCCTTTTAGCCACAGCATTGCACTGGGAACTCATGTTCAGCTGATTATCCATCATGACCCCACTTCTCCTCAGAAACACTGCTTCCCAGGATAGATTTTTTGATTGTTCTGAAAGGGACCAAATGGTTCAGATCCATATATTTTTTAAGGCCAGAAGGGACCGTTATCTCATCTGGCCTCCTATCAGGGCCGGCTCCAGGCACCAGGCACCCAAGCACATGCTTGGGGCGGCATCTGGTAAGGGGCGGTGGGGGGAGCGCGGCGCGGCATTCTGCGGGGGGGGGCGCTCCGGCGGCGCGGCGCTCGGTGGGGGGCGGGCTCCGGCGGGGGGGG
>NC_048299.1:192668079-192699353 GCF_013100865.1 Trachemys scripta elegans | reverse complement strand
GTGGTAGGGGACGGTGAGTAGAGGGGGGGGGGGGGGGTCGCGGCTGTCTCGTGTAAGGGGGGGGGGATGTGGGGGGGCGGGAGGGTGCGGGGGTGTTGGGGGTCGGGTTGGGAGAGGCTGGGGGGAGGGGCGGCGCGGGCGCGGCGCTGGAGGGGGGTTCCGGCGGTGCTTGGGGCGGGGCGGGGGCGGGCTCCGGCAGCGCGGCGTGTCACTGGGGGGGTGCGGCGCAGGGCTCGGCGCTCAGGGGGGGTTCCGGCGGTGCTCGGCACAGGGGGGGTGTGGGCTCCGGCGCTCGGCGGCGCGGCGCTCGGTGGGGAGGCTCGGGGGCGGCGCTTTTTTTTGCTGCTTGGGGCAGCAAAAAAGCTAGAGCCAGCCCTGCCTCCTACATAACACAGGATAGAATGGCACAGTTCATTTGTTTTCTTTTTTTAGTTTTCCCACAGATTCCCTAGCAGGCAAATTCCAATAATATTCTTTTACGCTTTTAATACTTTGTGGTAGAATAAAAATGTTTTTATTTGCTATTCTCAAGTCTCATTTTCTCACCGCGCTAGAAAAAACTTAATTATTTTCCATCAAGCTGTTATGGATCTGGAGATAGTCTCTCTTTGATGTTGCAACCAGATCCTAATAAAAACCTAGGTCAGTATTAGACACTTAAACAAAAGTGGCATAATTTTTAGAGGAGTTGAGCAACCACAATTGCCATTGACTCCAGTGGGAGCTGCAGAAGCTCAATGCTTGTAACAAACCAGTTCTACATAGGAGCCCAAATACCCATTCAGGTGCTTAAATTGTAGATATCACATTTGATAACGCACCTTATCAAGCTGATTTGCACACACAAATAACTTGTG
Organism: Trachemys scripta elegans; assembly: GCF_013100865.1. Lineage (NCBI taxonomy): Eukaryota > Metazoa > Chordata > Testudines > Emydidae > Trachemys > Trachemys scripta. Next base: position 192,698,496 of record NC_048299.1, on the reverse strand, counting down.
CAAATTTAAACTTGTGCAAAAAAAGTTTCCCAGGATAAATTCTGATCAAAATGTTAAACGACCTCTTTGAAAATATTTATCTCAGTTGTGACCTACTTTTTCTCTGAACATTGTAATGATTTTTTGATAGATTGTTGTAACATAGTTGCTTTGCATGACATTGCTGGTGGAATCTGGCCATAGAGCTGGAATGTCTGAAACTGGGAAGATGAGCCCAATGCAAAGTTTATCCTCCAATAGCGTAGAGGCTCCTACATCACCTGACTCTCTGTTGGTGGAGTAGGGGACAAGGTAACAGGAAAGGGGGCTGGGCTAGACTGACCCTACGCTGTGTAGATCCTTGGCAGCGTGTTTAGCATTTGGAGCAGTTAGCAGGTAACAAGTTAGAGCAGCCCTTAGGCTGTTCTAGCTGATTTGGGGACCACACACAGCAGCATCAGATTCGAGTGCAGTAGCGCACTTTGTGCATTTTTCACCTTTCACTCCGACATGTGCGGAATATAATTCAGTTGGACCCCAGGATCTGGATCTTTCCCTCTTTCTTTATGTAGCATTTTACAAGTATGTTACAAAGTTGTTTGTTAGAATATATAAACTAGATATTTTGACATGCATAAAGTACATCCCAATGATATACCTTAGTACATGCTTTTATGAACTGTGTGCATGTGCTAAGCATTCTCGTATGTTAACTGAAATACGGAGGCAGTAAACACCTACTGAGAATGCTTAATTTTTTAAAACATTATTATGGTAGCAGTGTGTCCCTCGTAATTCTAGATAATATGTTTCTGATTACCAGTTGCCTCTCAGCTCCATAATGTGAGAACAAATGCAAATGTAAGCCTCTGTCTATACTTATGGTCATATGTCATCCTATCCAATTGGGCAATAAAACAGCAGGACGAGGCTGGCGTTAAATAATAAAAAATGTGATGCATGAATATGGAGGTAAATATGTGCTTATTTAAGTTATGACTATCCAATACTGTTTTGCTCTGCATTTTTTGCACTAAAAGACACATTAATGAATAGAATAAGCTTTGCACAGTTGATACAAGTTTCTGTAACATTCTGAATGTATGAGCCTAGAATTGACTCCAACTTTTCCCAGATTAGTGGATTAAAGATTGACACCATGGCTGACGCTGGTAAATCAGGCAGAATGCGACAAAGAGGAGCCCACCACAGCGATGTTATTTTTTTTTTCCTAATCATTCTAAAGCATCCCTGGAACCAATTTACTTAGTAGATCCTGTGAGCTTGAAGTTTAAGTCACCTAAAAAAAGATGGTTCTAGCTTGTGATCAATGGAATCTTTCTATGCATATCAGAGTGTCATATTTGGACCAATGAGCACCAGGCCTTTCAAACAACAAAGATTTCCCCCACTCCTCTATGCAAGGGCAGCTGATAGCTTGCACTAGAACGCACGTTTGCTAGCCTTCCAAAATAAAAGTTATCTGACATTTTGCTGTAATGAAGTTTATATTATGCACCAGATTCTCACTTACACTAAGATCCCTTAACACCACTCTGGAAGTGTAAAGGGGCTTTAAAATGTGTGTAAGTTAAGGCCACTTTAAGGCTCCCTTCTCACCCCCAGAATGGTGTAAACAAGAAACAGGCTCTGTGTGTTCAAACTGGTGTTTACAACCATTCATCAGTTCACCATAATGGTTTTGTGCCAATACAAAAAATGATATTTAAATTTTATTAATCTTTTTTTCTTGGAAATGTTATAAGAAACCCAGGTACAGGGGGAAGAAGCACCATATTCAATCTTTAAATGACAAAATTACAAAGCAGACTTCCCCAGCCTGATTCTCCTGTCATTTACATCAGCGCAACTCCATTGACTTCAATGGGATGAGCTGTGTTTGTATATGGGTGTAAGTAAAAGCAGAATAAGGTACCTTGTGTCCTGGGACAATCTGCTTGAGACACTGTGGAAAGAAATCTCTTTCAAGATATGCATGAACTTATTCTGACTGGGAGCACATAAATTAACAGAATAACGTGAGAAAAGCTATTATTGTGGTAGTTTTTCCCTGGCTGAAAGCGTGAGGTACTGGAAATTTCATGAGAAGGCCAGGTCTTGGGATAGCATGAGTTTGATTTCCATTTCCAAGAGATTGGGATAAACTTTACATATCTCTTCATACTAATGCATGCTTATCTGAAACGATCACACCTCACAGTTATTGAAGGCTGACCCATCACTAATTTTTAGTCTCCACATAAGACCGTATAGGACTGTTGTTTTTTTTTTTTTTTTTTAAACAGAAGTGTTTTCAGGTATAGATACTAAGCAAAAATGCTCTCATTTGTAACAACAAATTTGATCTCGTATATTGTAATTGACGGAGCAAAATGGGGTTGCTTTGGAAAGGGTATTCACTTAGGTCTGTATAATATTTGATCCTCTTGCAAAATAGACATTTCCCCACACAGTGGTTGGAAGTGGGTGCCTTATGTCCAATAAAAATCAGTTGTGATAAGTCAGTGTGTATTCACAAAACAAAATATGTGTAATATCATAGTTACAAAAAACTCTGATATACTGGATAAAGTTTTTAAACAAGTAGAAGTCCTAGTCCATGTGTGCAAATACGCCTTCATGATTACACACAAAAACTCATTATGCAATCATGCATGCAAAAGACTAGGTTGGTGCCCAAGTGGCTGTCTACAGTTTCAGTTACCACAAGTGCATAGCAGGTATTGCACAGTCATAGGTATCCTTTTCTGTATTGTCCTTCTCTTCTGTCTTTTGAAACTACAGAGGAAATATTCAAGTATTTTTTAACTGCCTGTTAATTTTCATTGATGCATCAACCACCACCGCACCTTTAGAGACCAGAATGCAGAGCTATTCATGACCATGAGTCTAAATGGCGTCAGTTTGTCATTTAAAAAAATTATGACATCATATTTTCCAGCAGGAAATACTCTCACACCTCTTCTTTTTTGGAAGAAGCTGATACAATTGGTTTGGACAATGACGGCAAAGAGAGGGTTGTTTCTTTTATAGGCCTCAAAAATGTTGGGTCAAGCTCCAGATGACTCTAATGTTGCAGGTACAGGCACCGGTCACTTAAAGTTAAGTGCATGCTTACACGCTTTGCTGGATCAGAGATAGAGTACTTGGAAATTATAAGCATGATCACATTATAGATCACTTGACTTCTCCAATGAAATGAGTTGGCTTCTGGTTTCTCACAAAGTTAGTATCATAATTTACAGACTGCATGCAGCATATGATTTTAAAGTGAGAACTTTAAACTGGAGATCAAAATTTAGTCAAAATTAATTTTATTCCTAGCCCCATGAAGATTTGCTAGCCTGTGGATAGAAGACATTTGTACAAATGAATGACCCTTCTGTAGTTGTATTCTAAAAATCAAGTTGGCTGCTGTTTTTTCATGTTGTGAAAATATCCATCAGAAAATGGTGTTGTGTTTTGAAGCCTCAAAAAACATAATATAAAAAGGGCATCTCATTTGATTTTTATATTTCATGCAGAGCCTAAAGTGAGCAGAGCTCACAAGACCTGACCTCTTGACCTTTTTTCTAATAGGACCGGATTAGCTGTGCTTCTGAAGTAAAACAAAGAAAAAATACATGATCCTTTCAGTTGAACAAGAATAAAAAAGATACATAGGCTGAGATAAAGAACTACAAGGTTAAGGAAGTAAAACCTGAAAACACTTCATTTGAGAGTCTGGCTGTTCCTGTTCTGCACATTTTCACTTTACTATCCTACTTTATCCCTTGTGATCTGCCCCCATCTCTTACCTATGTTACTCCTGTTCTGTGCACTGAATGTACAGTATAGTAGCACAAGACAGCTGTACTGATAAGTATGCCAGCAAGTCGATCTCATCTCTGCCAGAATATAAGTTAGAATCAGGTTTCAGGATGCCCAATCTTGAATGGCTTTCTAATAATCTTCAGGCAAAGACAGTTCTCCCCTCTCTCCCCTCCCCAGATGACAAAAGGGACCAGTCACTTACTCTAGATCAATTGCACGTTAGATCTCACACTCAAGACAACACTTGTAGCTAGTCCTATAGTAAACTAGATGAAGATTTAATAAATAGGAAAAGGAAATTAGAGAGTTATTTACAAGGATAAAGCAAGCAAACAGACACACAAATAAATTACAGTTCTAGTTTCAAAAGGTAATATAGAGGGGTTCCCAAACTGCATGACCCAATTTTAATCAAGCATTTCCTGCTGGGACCACAGACAGCATGGAGGAGGAAAATGGCATCCTTCATGCATTGTGACCTCACATGCACAATATATGCAAGATCACATTCAGTAAAGTCCAAACACTACATACTTTCTTTTAGTTCTAATACTGATTCTGTCAATATTACCTCACAAGTCAATCAGAGAGATTCCAGCTATGCACCTATCAAGTACTCAGATGAGACCTTGGCATGAGCTGGCATCTGGTCTGCCAGTGTCATGACTGAGTGGAGGATGATAAAGTTTATGGAGCCTTTTAGGTCAGTGAGTCAAACTTCAGTATGAGCTACATCTTAATGGACAGTTTGTCTTGTGGCCCACCCCCTATGGCTTTTGTGATCATATGGCCCACCTTCCTTGTCATTCTTAATCACAACTTCCCTGTGACAAATACAGCAATTGCTTCCACAAGAAAGTATGTAGTGTATTTTTTTTTTTTTTTAGAAACTGCATACAAGGAGAAGAGCCAATAGTATGGGACCATCTGGCTTTCTTCAGACCACTGTCAAGTGCTTATTTGGAACCTTTGCTTGCAGCCTCAGTCAAGAAAAATGAAGCATCCTCTATCTTACCCCTCCAGGAGGTCCATCTAGCTCAATACTGAAGTACAGTCATGAGCTACACGTTGTTTTGAACTTCACACAACATAGATCAACAGTGGTCAGGGACCACTATTTGAACTCTCCAGGACTTTAGTCTCTGAGAAAGCCAGTCCAGTGCTTTTTCCCAACCAATGAGGCCTTCATCCTCCGAGCACTTAAGTATTCGCTTAACTTTACTTACATGAATAGTTAAATTTATTCTAACTCATTTGAGTAAAGTGAAGCTCATGCTTAAGTGTTTGAAAGAACAGGTCCTAAATTTAACATTAGAATTTTAAAAAATTCTAATTTCAGTGATTACACACTAACCTAAACCTAGACCCAAAACAAATCATAACTTCAAATAGTGTGTCTTAAGAGAACTTGCAATTTTAAATATCCACTTAAAGAGAACTATAGGTGGAATGATTAGTGCTTTAACTAGCAAATATACAATTCAGACATCAATGAACCTGGGTTATTCTGGAGTTGCATTTAAGAAGTTTGAAAGTCTGAAGGGACACAATTTCCAGGGAAAATCAGCTGCATCATTGACCTCTGATGCCATAACTTATTAAATATTTATTCTCTGAAGGGGTTTTCCTCACCTCGTACTTAACCAAATTGAAACACAATCAAGATTGGCATTTGATTGTGGATTTGTGACCCTATTTTTTGACCGTTTAGAGTTTGTTCTTTTCACCTCTTGCACAGATTATCTAAGGAAATACCCCTTTCTAATGTTTACACTATTTAATTGTTCTCCTAGCCTACTTTTCATGTGAGATTTCAAAATCCTGTCATTAGAGTAGATCTTATACCTATAAATGAAGGTCTTAGAATCATAGAAGATTAGGGTTGAAAGAGACCTCAGGAGGTCATCTAGTCCAACCCCCTGCTCAAAGCAGGACCAACCCCAACTAAATCATCCCAGCTAGGGCTTTGTCAAGCCGGGCCTTAAAAATCTCTAAGGATGGTGATTCCATCACCTCCCTAGATAACCCATTCCAGTGCTGCACTACCCTCCCAGTGTAATAGTTTTTCCTAATATCCAACCTAGATCTCCCCCACTGCAACTTGAGACCATTGATCCTTGTTCTGTCATCTGCCACCACTGAGAACAGCCTAGAACCCCCCTTTCAAGTAGTTGAAGGCTGCTATCAAATCCCCTCATTCTTCCCTTCTGCAGACTAAATAAGACCAGTTCCTCCAGCCTCTCCTCATAAGTCATGTGTCCCAGCCCCCTAATCATTTTCATTGCCCTCCGCTGGACTCTCTCCAATTTGTCCTCATCCTTTCTGTAGCTGGGGCCTGAAAACTGGACGCAATACTCCAGATGTGGCCTCACCAGTGTCGAATAGAGGGGCATAATCACTTCACTCGATCTGCTGGCAATGCTCCTACTAATGCAGCCCAATATGTCATTAGCCTTCTTGGCAACAAGGGCACACTGTTGACTCTCAGACAGCTTCTTGTCCACTGTTATCCCCATGTCCTTTTCTGCAGAAATGCGGCTTAGCCAGTCGGTCCCCAGCCTGTAGCAGTGCATGGGATTCTTCCGTCCTAAGTACAGGCCTCTGTATTTGTCCTTGTTGAACCTCATCAGATTTCTTTTAATCCAATCCTCCAATTTGTCTAGGTCACTCTGGACCCTATCCCTACCCTCCAGTGTATCTACATCTCCCCCCAACTTAGTGTCATCTGCGAACTTGCTGAGGGTGCAATCCATCCCATCATCCAGATCATTAATGAAGATGTTGAACCAAACTGGCCCCAGGAAAGACCCCTGGGGCACTCTGCTTGATACTGGCTGCCAACTAGACATCAAGCCATTGAGCCCGACGATCTAGCCAGCTTTCTATCCACCTTATAGTCCATTCATCCAATCCAAACTTTTTTAACTTGCTGTCAAGAATACTGTGGAAGACCGTATCAAAAGCTTTGCTTAAGTCAAGATATATCACATGCATTGCTTTCCTCATATCCACAGAGCCAGTTATCTCATTATAGAAGGTTGGTCAGGTGTGTCTTGCCCTTGGTGAATCCATTTGACTATTTCTGATTACCTTCCTCTCCTCCAAGTTCTTCAAAATGGATTCCTTGAGTACCTGCTCCATGATTTTTCCAGGGACTGAGGTAAGGCTGACCAGTCTGTAGTTCCCCAGATTCTCCTTCTTCCCTTTTTTAAAGATAGGCACTAAATTTGCCTTTTTCCATTTGTCCGGGACCTCCCCTGATCTCCACAAGTTTTCAAAGATAATGGCCAATGGTTCTGCAGTCACATCAGACAACTCCCTCAGCACTCTCGGATGCATTAGATCCAGCCCCATGGACTTGTGCATGTCCAGCTTTTCTAAATAGTCCTTAACCTGTTCTTTCAGCACTGAGGGCTGCTCATCTCCTTCCCATACTGTGCTGCCTGGTGCAGCAGTCTGGGAGCTGACCTCGTCTGTGAAATCCAAGGCAAAAAAAGCATTGAGTACTTCAGCTTTTTCCACATCATCTGTCACTAGGTTGCCTCCCCCATTCATCAAGGGCCCCGCACTTTCCCTGACCTTCTTCTTGTTGCTAACATTCCTGTAAAAACCCTTCTTGTTACCCTTCACATCCCTTGCTAGCTGCATCACCGATTGTGCTTTGGCCTTCCTGATTTCATCCCTGCATGCTCGAGCAATAATTTTATACTCCTCCCTAATCATCTGTCCAAGTTGCCATTTCTTGTAAGCTTCCCTTTTTGCATTTAAGCTCACCAAAGATTTCTCTGTTAAGCCAAGCTGGTTGTCTGCCTCGTCTTGGAATCCAGTGCTCTAGTTTCTTTGTAGCTCTTTGAATTAAATAATTAAATTATCCTTCTACTTTATTCAACTTCCCGATCACATAAAGCCACAAGAGATGCTTTACAATAGTGCCTATTGGATGTGCTTGAAGTCAGACACCATTGTATTTAATTTTCTCACTATTTTTAGAATATTGCCTCTGTATAATATATGGCCTTTTACGGAGTTTTATCTAAGAGCAAGTTTGCTATTAAAAATAAAAATGTAAAAAGTGACTTGTCCACTTAAACTAAAGTGTTGTTTTATGAAGTATAGGCCATTTTTTAAAATGTGAAATGTTGGCAGAATGAGTCATCCTGCTAAGAATATAACTCAATTGCCTTACGTTTAACTGAATGCAAGGCACTTTCTGCATGTCTTGCCTGTTACATCCTCATGTCTCTTGTCTTAAATAAAAAGATCACTCAGATGATGCAGAGCTTCTATCATTCTACTAACTGTGCCTACCCATCACACACCTATCATCACTGGTATCTGAGCAAAGTAGTATTTCTTAAATCAAAATTTAGAAGGCAAATTTCTCATAGGGTATTAGATGATATAATGAACAGGTAGAACTGAGTGAATGGTGTGGGAAAAGATATCCTATTAATTTTAGCTCAGATTCAAAAGTCAATTTTGATATGACCAATTTTGTGACCCTTTCCCATTCTTTTCCAGAGAAAACTGAAGGGCTTGAGCCACACTAGTTTGTATACTCAACAAGTGATTCTTAGCTCAAATACTTAAATATTCATCAAATAGAATTTTGAACTTGTAATTTAAGTGAAAATTCACAACTGAGACTTTATTGGCTCATTTATATGAGTGATGTGGTATGGTTTCTGCTACATGATTGAATGATTTGAGGAACCAATCAATGTTGTATAAATTGTGAATTTTGCGTACAAGAGGGAGATTTTCAAAAGCAAATATAGTAGTTAAGTGTTTAACTCCTAAATCAAAGGAATGTAAATGGTATATCAAAAACGCAAATATTGCGCTCTACCTACCTAGTTTAGGGCTTTATGTTGCTGCCCTGTAGCATTTGAGCGCCTACCACAAAAATTAATGGCAATAGCAGAGTTCCTAGTGGACTCATGGACTCTGACTTTCCTCCCTATTTGTGGTGAAAACTGAGTATTTTTTGTCTGACTTGTTTGTGTTACAGGTTTTTAATTTGGTCATGCCCCAGTAATTCAATAAATATTCACGATAGCAATTAAATGGGATAATTTTGTGATCTGTTCTCAAACAATACATGAAAAGAAAGATGAAATTCATTAAATTCTGAGTTATTCACTCACCTGTAATAAATCTATAATCCATCACTAAAAATAGTGATGGATTAATTTTACCTGCCCATCCCTATAGCCTTTAGATGTGTGATAATCCCACTGATTTTACTTGCATAAAGAGTGCAGGGCAGAATCTCTAGATGAGTTATTTAAGCACTTTAATCCTAGGGGAAGCCCCAAAGCAAGTACAGTTTAAAGGCAGAGACAGCAAAGAAATTTATGTCAACACCATCATTTATTTTTCAGATACATAGTAGTACTCTAGTAAATCATGAGGCAAGTTGTTTTACTTTATCATCACAGAGAATTTTCATAACCACTGTGCCTATATTTGAGTGGTATTCTTCACTGAATAGATCCAGTTCATTGTCACTAAGCCTTAGGGCTTTATTCTAGATATGTTGATGTATATACACATATATTTTTTTCCTCTTTTGGCTCTTGTGCCTGAAAGGATGGGTAATGATGCAGTTTCCTGACCCAACAACATAAACAATATGAGCCTTGCTCCAGTCATGGGAGGAATTTGGCCAATGGTGTTAATAAATGCAATTTCAAATATCAGAATAATCATTCCCTTTACTTCCGCTAAAGGCATTACACCTGGGAGTTCTGGAGTTTGTCTTCACGTTTCTCTCCCTCATTCTTCTCCTTTTTGTAATAAGCAAATGAAACAAGACTACATAAGCAAGTTGTATAATTAAATAAATGAACACAGTTGTAGTTGTCATTGGTAAGGATCCATCAAGTTTTCTTTTGGTGGATTTTCCATACAACTGTCTTATTAACCTCAATTGGTATCTACTAATAAAGCAGTGATACTTGTAGAAATGAGCAACAAATTACAAATAAGCCTTATATCAAAGTAATATTAACTATAACTTGGCCTAGCTGCAATTCAGTACCCACTATGGAGAAGGAAAATGGATTTTAAGAACATAAGAATGGCCCTACTGGGTCAGACCCAAGGTCCATCTATCCCAGTATCTTGTCTTCCGACAGTGGCCAGTGCCAGGTGCCCCAGAGGGAATGAACAGAACAGGTAATCAGCAAGTGATCCGTCCCCTGTCGCTCATGCCCAGCTTCTGGCAAACAGAGGTTAGGGACACCATTCCTGTCCAACCAATGCTATTAGCCCTTGACGGACCTATGCTCCATGAATTTATCTAGTTCTTTTTTGAACCCTGTTATAGTCTTGGCCTTCACAACATCCTCTGGCAAGGAGTTCCACAGGTTGACCTTGTGTTGTGTGAAGAAATACTTCCTTTTATTTGTTTTAAACCTGCTGCCCATTAATTTCATTGACCCTTAGTTCTTGTGTTATGAGTAGTAAACAACATTTCCTTATCTACTTTCTCTACACCAGTCATGATTTTATAGACCTCAAATCATATCTCCCCTTAGCAGTCTCTTTTCCAAGCTGAAAAGGCCCAGTCTTATTAATCTCTCCTCCATATCCCTAATCATTTTTGTTGCCCTTTTCTGAACTTTTTCCAATTCCAATAGATCTTTTCTGAGATGGAGCAACCACATCTGCACACAGTATTCAAGATGTGGGCGTACCATGGATTTAAGTAGCGGCAACATGATATTTTCTGTTCTATTATCTATCTCTTTCTTCATATTCTGTTCGCTTTTTTGACTGCCGCTGCACATTGAGTAGATGTTTTCAGAGAACTATCCACAATGACTGCAAGATCTCTTTCTTGAGTGGTAACAAGTAATTTATATCATCATTTTTCTTGAGTGGTAACAAGTAATTTATATCATCATTTTATATGTATAGTTGGGATTATGCTTTCCAATGTGCATTACTTTGTATTTATCAACATTAAATTTCATTTGTCATTTTGTTGCCCAGTCACCCAGTTTTGAGAGATCCTTCTGTAGCTCTTTGCAGTCTGCCTGGCTCTTAACTATCTTTAATAATTTTGTATCATCTGCAAATTTTGCCACCTCACTGTTTACCCCTTTTTCCAGATCATTTATAAATATGTTGAATAGGACTGGTCCCCGAACAGACCCCTGGGGGACACCACTATTTACCTCTCTCCATTCTGAAAATGGACCATTTATACCTATCCTTTGTTTCCTAGCTTTTAACCAGTTACCAATCCATGAGAGCACCTTCCCTCTTATCCTGTGGCAGCTTACTTTGCTTAAGAGCCTTTGGTGAGGGACCTTGTCAAAGGCTTTCTGAAAATCTAAGTACACTATATCCACTGGATCCCCTTGGTCCACATGCTTGTTGACACCCTCAAAGAATTCTAGTAGATTGGGGAGGCCTGATTTCCCTTTACTAAAACCATGTTGACTCTTCCTCAACAAATTATATTCATCTATATGTCTGACAATATTGTTCTTTATTATAGTTTCAACCAGTTTGCCTGGTACTGAAGTCAGGCTTAGAGGCCTGTAATTGCCGGGATCACCTCTGGAGCCATTTTTAAAAATTGGCGTCACATTAGCTATCCTCCAGTCATCTGGTACAGAAGCTGATTTAAATGATAGGTTACAGACTACAATTAGTAGTTCTGTAATTTCACATTTGAGTTCCTTCAGAACTCTTGGGTGAATACCATCTTGTCTTGGTGACTTATTGCTGTTTAATTTATCTATTTGTTCCAAAACCTCGTCTTATGATACCGCAATCTGGGACAATTCCTTAGATCTGTCACCAAAAAAAGAATGGCTCAGGTTTGGGAATCTCCCTCACATCCTCAGCCATGAAGATTAATGCAAAGAATTCATTTAGTTTCTCTGCAATGGCCTTATCATCCTTGAGTACTCCTTTAGCATCTCAATTGTCCAGTGACCCCACTGGTTGTTTAGCAGGCTTCCTACTTCTGATGGACTTAAAAAAATTGCTATTACGTTTTGAGTCTTTGGCTAATTGTTCCTCAAATTCTTTTTTGGCCTTCCTAATTGTATTCTTACACTTCATTTGGCAGAGTTTATGCTCCTTTCTATTTTCCTCAATAGGATTTAACTTCCACTTTTTAAAGGATGTCTTTTTGCCTCTCACTGCTTCTTTTACTTTGTTGTTTAACCATGGTAGCTCTTTTTTGGTTCTCTTACTATGTTTTTTAATTGGGGTATACATTTAAGTTGAGCCTCTACTATGGTGTCCTTAAAAAGTTTCCACACAGCTTGCAGAGATTTCACTTTTGGCACTGTACCCTTTAATTTATTAAAAAAAACTCTGTTCCACTCAGCCTACAAATGATTATTATTTTTTTTTAAAGGAACAAACACCTCTTAAGAATTTCAACTTTTATTTTCTATTGAGAATCATGCAATTTTGCATTCAAAATTATAGGCAGAGATTATATCTGCCCACCTCAGCCAGCAGGGGATTGATTATTGTTAATATGCAAGACTGAGTGAATAGCACTGTTTTCTGTAATGTCTGAATATTTGTATAACTTTATACATAAATCAGTGGGGGGACTAGATCAGGCTGAAATATTAAGAAGGAGCATAGCAGAATAAAGCTTTGTGGCAATTACTCTAACAGTAGGTCAAGCAGAACTTTTTTTTATTTAATTGACTTATTGACTTCATATGTTCACATTAAAAAGCAATGGTTTCCGTCAGTGTCCACCAACTGGTGGCTATCCACTAACTGAGCCCAGCGGTTGAATGTGCTGTGCCTCATTCTCATTGCTATGCACCTTGTGAAGGAATTTACACTAGTGCAAAGTGAGTATAAACTATCAGGTATCAGGGGGTAGCCCTGTTAGTCTGTATCTACAAAAACAATAAAGAGTCTGGTGGCACCTTAAAGACTAACAGATTTATTTTGGCATAAGCTTTCGTGAGTAAAAACCTCACTTCTTCGGATGCATAGAGTGAAAGCTACAGATGCAGGCATTATATACTGACACATGGAGAGCAGGGAGTTACTTCACAAGTGGAGAACCAGTGTTGACAAGGCCAATTCAATCAGGGTGGATGTAGTCCACTCCCAATAATAGATGAGGAGGTGTCAATTCCAGGAGAGGAAAAGCTGCTTCTGTAGTGAGCCAGCCACTCCCAATCCCTACTCAAGCCCAGATTAATGGTGTTGAATTTGCAAATGAATTTTAGTTCTGCTGTTTCTCTTTGAAGTCTGTTTCTGAAGTTTTTTTGTTCAATGACAGTGACTTTTAAATCTGTGATAGAATGACCAGGGAGATTGAAGTGTTCACTTACTGGCTTGTGTATGTTACCCTTCCTGATGTCCGATTTGTGTCCATTTATTCTTTTGCGGAGGGACTGTCCGGTTTGGTCAATGTACATGGCAGAGGGGCATTGCTGGCACATGATGGCATATATGACATTAGTGGATGTGCAGGTGAATGAGCCCCTGATGGTGTGGCTGATGTGGTTGGGTCCTCTGATGCTGTTGCCAGAGTAGATATGGGGACAGAGTAGGCAATGAGGTTTGCTACAGGGATAGGTTCCTGGGTTGGTGTTTCTGTGGTGTGGTGTGTAGTTGCTGGTGAGTATTTGCTTCAGGTTGGGGGGGTTGTCTGTAAGCGAGGACAGGCCTGCCTCCCAAGGTCTGTGAGAGTGAGGGATCATTTTCCAGGATAGGTTGTAGATCGTGGATAATGCGCTGGAGAGGTTTTAGCTGGGGGCTGTATGTGATGGCCAGTGGTGTTCTGTTACCACATACCACAAAAAAATGGATTTTTTTACCTTCAGTCCTTTTGGTATGATGTCCATCTGTTTGCATTTGGAGAGGAAGATGATGTCTGTCTGTATCTGTGCAAGTTTTTTGTTGAGGTTGATGGATTTCCACTCCATATGGCTAAGTTTAGTGCCTTGCATGTTGTCAAGTATCAGGGGGTAGCCGTGTTAGTCTGTATCTACAAAAACAATAAAGAGTCTGGTGGCACCTTAATCTGTTAGTCTTTAAGGCATTGGTACTCTGACAGCAGGATTATCTGGCTATTTGGACACTCTCCTCAGACCCTATGCTACCAGCACTCCCAGCTATCTTCGAGACACCACCGACTTCCTGAGGAAACTACAGTGCATTGACGTTCTTCCTGAAAACACCATCCTGGCCACCATGGATGTAGAAGCACTTTATACCAATATTCCACATGAGGATGGACTACAAGCTGTCAGGAACAGTATCCCTGATGAGGCCACAGCAAGCCTGGTGGCTGAGCTTTGTGACTTTGTCCTCACCCACAACCACTTCAGATTTGGGGACAACTTATACCTTCAAGTCAGTGGCACTGCTATGGGTACCCGCATGGCCCCACAGTATGCCAACATTTTTATGGCTGACTTAGAACAACGCTTCCTCAGCTCTCGTCCCCTAGTGCCCCTCCTCTTACATTGATGACATCTTCATCATATGGACCCACAGAAAGGAGGCCCTTGAAGAATTCCACCTGGACTTCAACAATTTCCACCCCACCATCAACCTCAGCCTGGACCAGTCCACACAAGAGATCCACTTCCTGGACACTACAGTACAAATAAGTGATGGTCACATAAACACCACCCTATACCGGAAACCTACTGACCGCTATACGTACCTACATGCCTCCAGCTTCCATCCAAGACACATCATACGATCCATTGTCTACAGCCAAGCCCTAAGATACAACCGAATTTGCTCCAACCCCTCAGACAGAGACAAACACCTACAAGATCTTTATCAAGCATTCGTAAAACTACAATACCCACCTGGGGAAGTGAGGAAACAGATTGACAGAGCAAGACGGGTACCCAGAAATCACCTACTACAGGACAGGCCCAACAAGGACAATAACAGAACACCACTGGCCATCACATACAGCCCCCAGCTAAAACCTCTCCAGCGCATTATCCACGATCTACAACCTATCCTGGAAAATGATCCCTCACTCTCACAGACCTTGGGAGGCAGGCCTGTCCTCGCTTACAGACAACCCCCCCAACCTGAAGCAAATACTCACCAGCAACTACACACCACACCACAGAAACACCAACCCAGGAACCTATCCCTGTAGCAAACCTCATTGCCTACTCTGTCCCCATATCTACTCTGGCAACAGCATCAGAGGACCCAACCACATCAGCCACACCATCAGGGGCTCATTCACCTGCACATCCACTAATGTCATATATGCCATCATGTGCCAGCAATGCCCCTCTGCCATGTACATTGACCAAACCGGACAGTCCCTCCGCAAAAGAATAAATGGACACAAATCGGACATCAGGAAGGGTAACATACACAAGCCAGTAAGTGAACACTTCAATCTCCCTGGTCATTCTATCACAGATTTAAAAGTCACTGTCATTGAACAAAAAAACTTCAGAAACAGACTTCAAAGAGAAACAGCAGAACTAAAATTCATTTGCAAATTCAACACCATTAATCTGGGCTTGAGTAGGGATTGGGAGTGGCTGGCTCACTACAGAAGCAGCTTTTCCTCTCCTGGAATTGACACCTCCTCATCTATTATTGGGAGTGGACTACATCCACCCTGATTGAATTGGTCTTGTCAACACTGGTTCTCCACTTGTGAAGTAACTCCCTGCTCTCCATGTGTCAGTATATAATGCCTGCATCTGTAGCTTTCACTCTATGCATCCGAAGAAGTGAGGTTTTTACTCACGAAAGCTTATGCCCAAATAAATCTGTTAGTCTTTAAGGTGCCACCAGACTCTTTATTGTTTTTATAAACTATCAGGATAACACAGAATCAGGATCATGATGGGGATATCCTCCATATTAAACAAGTGCCTTAACAGTCTGTAGTTACCAACCCTGCCCACAGAGTAAAGGGGCACTCTCTTCCCAGCAGACCCAAAAGGAAGAACATGTCACTCTTTGCATAGCTTACACTTTCCTTTCTACTTCTGAGCTGCCTTTCAGCTATGGCCTGATCCTGATCTTGCTGAAGTCAATGACAGAAACAGCTATTGACTTTAATGGGGGCAGGAAAACTCTTATCCAAGAGTAGCTGTACTAGAAAGCAAGGGTCAGATTCTAGGCATCATTCTGTGAGCAGCACAAAGGGAGTGGAAACCTCCATGAAGTTCCCTCACTTGGTGTGGCAGATCTCCTAGCAAGCACAGAGTCTGCAGCACCAGCTCCTATGTCTCCATCCTGGAGCCTCTGGAGCAGAGGCAGGCAATGAGAAGAGACCCTAAAGGACCATGGACAGATGGCACAGTTTACAGTAGCACCTAGGCTGCTCTCACCTGTGCCCAGAGTCAGGGCCAGAGAAGAAAAGGGAGCCATAACCTACTGTATGGTTTGGAAATCTCCCTCACATCCTCAGCCACGTAAGTAGAGAGTGAACTTAAAGAGTCTGGCCCCCAAAGTGGAACCATTTGACCACAATGCTGGAGATTCAGATAATAAAACGTAAACACATCCAGGGTTTTGCCCATATTTTATTTAACTATCTATAAATACACCTATGCTTGCAAACACAGTTAGTATAATTTTACGTAAAATTATTCCTGCACGTGCTTGAAGTATTTTGGTCCACTAGAGATATTCTAGTGCCAACAGGGCTACTCCGGGCTGTGGAAACGTAGTGGTCATATTGATTAAAGTTGCAACCAACAGTCCTTGTTTTGTTACAGTAAGGAATAGCTTCAACGATCTTTAGAAAGCAAAGCAAATTCAGCTTTGGGCCATATTGCCTGAGTGAGTTATCAAGATTTTTCTCATATCTTGAAAGTACAGCAATATACTGTAGGCCTAGATGAGGCCTAGCTCTGTTCTAAACTAAAACCCAATGTCCTACTGGTAGACAAAAGCAAGAGATCAGTAATAATAAGGAGAAACATGTAATTTTACAGTACCTTTTAATACATACACCTCTACCCCAATATAACGCTGTCTTTGGGAGCCAAAAAAATCTTACCGCATTATAAATGAAACCACGTTATATCAAACTTGCTTTGATCCACCAGAGTGTGCAGCCCCGCCCCCCAGAGCACTGCTTTACCGTGTTATATCCGAATTCGTGTTATATCGGGTCGTGTTATATTGGGTTAGAGGTGTATTATAAAATTCAGATTAAAAAATCTGTTTTGACAATGTGCTATGAGGCAAAAATACAGTAATGCTCTATTTCTGTAGCATACCACTTACAAGTGCTAATGAATCAAGGGTGTGAAGTATAAATCCCATTTTACCAAATGGAAAACTGAGGCACAGAGAAGATAGAAGACTTGCAGAAGGAAATTCAGTGGCAGTTCTAAGGTAGAAGGGAGATTTCTTTATTCCACCTGTACTTTAACTACAAGACTATGAGTCCCTCCAAGATTAAGAAAGTCATTAGAATTTTCCTTCTGCTATTTTTAAATCAATCAGAAAAAGCAAGTGGCTGTAATGTGCTGATCTGTTAAGAATTCTGCTATAGTTATATATTTTTTCCACTAAATGGTTTTAACTTGACTACTTTTCTTCCAACTATACTGCTGCTGAGGACCTGTAAATGTGTATCTCTTGTGCTGCCATGAGAATCTGCTACTCCCTGATGTTCCATTAATTTAATTGGAATATCAATTTAGAGTGTCAGAACACAGAGAATGAGGAAATATTTCCTGACAGGGAGATTTATTATACAGTGGAATAGCCTCCCAGATGGCCTGGATTCTCCACTGGAACTTTTTGACCACTAGGGAACCAACTTTATCACAATGCTAGTATTTTGATGCTCTCCAAATATTAACATTTCTGATCTGGCAGAAGGGTTAAATTCCCAGAAAGAGTTTGTGTTACATATGTTTTCAGCTTATTAGGAGACACTATCTTCACTTAATATTGCAAACACTTGTTGGACTCCCCAAAAAATCTGTTCACGTTATATATAAACTTTTATAAATTCAACCAAATGACAGATGAGTTGATAAGGAATTTTCCATCTGGATTGGGAGAGCCAAGAGGTAATATATGACAAGGGCTCCACATGAAGAAATATGGAGGCATTCATTTATGGAAAAGTGAATCCATTGCCAACTGCATAAGTCTGCTTTCTCATATCAGCCCCATTAACTCTGCAATGAGCTGTTGAAATAGCAATGCAGTTTGGAAGCTACAATACAAGAGGCTAATTGGCTGGCAGACATATATTACCTACTCAGTCTAATAATGAGTGAAGTTCAGAACCTTTGTATGCAGAACAACCTTGATATAATGAAGTCAGAAAAACAAAACAAAGAATTGTGGGTGCCATCACAGAGATAGTATCAGAGGGGTAGCCGTGTTAGTCTGAATCTGTAAAAAGCAACAGAGGGTCCTGTGGCACCTTTGAGACTAACAGAAGTACTGGGAGCATAAGCTTTCGTGGGTAAGAACCTCACTTCTTCAGATGCAAGATGCCTTGCATCTGAAGAAGTGAGGTTCTTACCCACGAAAGCTTATGCTCCCAGTACTTCTGTTAGTCTCAAAGGTGCCACAGGACCCTCTGTTGCTTATCACAGAGATAGTATATTGACCAGCTCATGAAACATAACTGTAGAAAGAATAACCACTGAGAAAAACAGTGCTATCGTGGGAGCAGCCTAAGCTTGTCCATAATTAAGGTTGTGGAGAAATTTCCCCTGAATGAAAGATTACAAGCTCTCCATTTTCCATGTCAGCAAGTGAATTTAGTCTCCAGATTTAACACATTCACTTTTCATTAGCCCGCTGAATTTACCATAATACTTTTTTTTGGATCAAAGTTTAAAACAAAACAAAAAACCTCTTACAGTTTCTTCTGAGATTTTAACATTTTCAGAACCGTAAAACTAGGGCTGCTGGTTTGTCACAGTGGGCAGACAAAAAAAAAAGTCACAGAGAGTGATTTCCTGTTTGTCCGCGACTTTTTTCCTATGTCCATGATTCACCCTGCAGGGGTGGCTCCTGCAGCTCCTTTCCCATGGGGCTGGGCCGAGCTCCCCATTCTGAACGTTGTGACCTGGTGAACCAGGTCACAGTGCTGCTCAGGTTTGACCTGCCCAACCCTCTATCGTGATGGCGGGAAGAAGCTGGGGGAGCAAACCTGAGCGGCACTGCGAATCAGCATGCCAGGTCACAATGTGCAGACCAGGGAGCTGGGCTCAACCCTGTAGGACACAAGAGTTGCAGGAGTCCTCTCTGTGGTGTGGGCTCACTCTCCAGTCCTCCGTCCTGCTGGAGCCTCCCCTTGCACCAGGCCAGGATTAGAGTTTCTCTCCCCAGTCCCCATTAGACCATTAGTTACAAACCTAGGCTATAAGTAGTGAAATATGATCTAGTATTCTGAGCTCCAAAATGGCAACTAAATCTAAATTTTAATCATAGATCTAATAGACTTCCTCTGACTTGGGTAAGTCATTTTTCTGCTTCAGTTTCCTTAGCCATAAAACAGAGTGATACCATAAGATGTCATTAGCTAATGTTTCATGTGCTTTGAAGATGCAAAGCACTAGTGTACATACATATGGCTAATAATAAATGAGGCTCACTACTACTCTCATATCAATAGGTCGCACGTTGGTCCAGACACAATATTTAAGACACAGGAACCCTGCAGTAGAACTACAAAAATTGCTGATGATGTATGTGACATAGTCATAAAAGTACTGATATGTCACAAATGCCTGAAAATCCAAGAGTCAACCCAAACTTAATCATAGAAGAGAGGAGGAGTGTCTCATGGGAATGGAGAACATAGGCTTCTCACCAAATGACTGTGGACATAGTGAATTTGAGCAGGTGGAACTAACAAGTCATACTCTGTTCTTTGGAAGGTGGAAAGGAAGAAGTCAGTCATGAAAGTCACAGAACAATTCTCCATTATAAATCAAAACTCCTCACGCTCAGAGCAGGATTTGTATGACTTTCTCATGATTGTCTATCAAATTGTGATACCTTTTAAACACCACCCTGCTTAATCTGTCTTATCACATCACAGCAAGTATAATATGAGGCTGCAGATTCCTGTTATGTTCTGTACCTCGTGGGAACACCTTGCACCTCAGGTTCATCCTTATAAAATGATTGTGTGGTATCCAATGCAAAGTTTGTCATGTCGGGTGTCTTCGGAAAGCTCATGATGCACTGTGTCCTCATGGCTTAAAACAGGCCCAGGCAAAACTGCAGAGGAGCAGTTCACACCTCGTCAGGGTATGTATGGGACAAACCCAGCCCAGCCTCATAGGAACAAAGGACGCTGGCCTAGGCAGCAACAAAGGATCTGTTGGACTCTCGAGCCACCCTCCTTCCTTTGGTCAGTTTGGGACTACAATGAAGTAATGTTCAAATGACTCTGAAGGGAGGGAGGCAAAGCCAAGAGAGAAGAAAGAACATGATAAAAGGCAGAGACATTTGCCATGCTCTTCCTCTCTCTTCCACCTACATCTACGGACACCACACCATGCAACTGAAGCGTTGATCAAAGGGGAGAGCCTGGATGAAGAGCAACCAGCCAGCTTGTGGTGAGAAGCATCCAAGTTTGTAAGGGCACTGCAAGTGCTAAGATCAGCTTAGAATGCATTTTGCTTTTATTTCATTTGACCAAATCCGACTTGTTGGGCTTTGACTTATATTAACTACAAAAAGATAGATTTTAAGTGATTATATTTGTTTGTTTGTTCTACCTGAAGCAGTGCGTTTGGTTTGGTGTGAAGTGTGCCTGGTGCATATCAAGTCCTTTGTTAAATTGACGAACTCATATAAGCTTGCAGTGTCCAGCGGGCATAACTGGACACTGCAAGACTGAGGTTCCTAGGTTGTGTCTGGGACCGGAGATATTGGCTAGTGTCATTCGGTTGCACAATCCAAGGAGCAGCTTACATGCCAGAGGCTGTGCGTGAACAGCTCAGGAGTGGGGGTTCTCACAGCAGAGCAGGGTAAGGCTGACTCCCAGAGTCGAGGATTGGAGTGACCTAGCAGATCACTGATCTAGATAACACCAGAGGGGAACGTCACACTGTACTATACTTTTCTATAAGAATCTGACTTATTTTAAGATGCTTGATAAATAATCAATACCAGGAAACCCATAAGAGAGACCAGTTTCTCTCATAAAAACAGAGAAAATACTGATAACTAGGTCTATTTTCATACCTTAACTCCATTAACAAGATCTACTAACTACACGAACATAATTGCTCCCTTACTTGAGCTATTATGCCCTGCCTGCATTTTTTACCTTTGCTGATTAGCAAATTAGATTTTTAAGCCTCAATAGTTTTAATCTTGGCTATGTTTGAGATTTATTCCTTGAGCCTTTACCAAGAAGCATCTATTTCCACACACTACTTGCTGGGTTTTTTCTTCCCAGAATTTTCACTGGGGGTGGGGGGGGAGACATTTTGAAATTCACCATCAGTCAGCTCTACTCAAAGAGTTAGAGAGACTGAATAGAAACAGGAAAGAAGTTGTTGACTAGGATTATTAAATATTTAAGATGCATATTGCAATAATACCTAATCAGGATCTGGACCCCATTGTGCTACATGACGTACAAACACATAGGAAAAGCTTGCAGTGTTGATAAACAAGGCAGAGAATAATAGACAAAGTGTCAGTTATACATAATGTTAGGTCCTTCCTCACTCTTAACCTAAGCATCTCCCTGTCCTTCTGTCCACGTGCCTGAATCAATGCGCTTCCCCATTGCTGATCCATTGTGATCTGATTCCACAGAATTGGAGATTGCTCTCATACTACAGAAATTGATCCAGGCGCTCTGGGGTGGAAGCAGCCAATCGGATGGTGCCTGTGATAGGATGTTTGGAGGACCAGGCTGCCTCGCAGTTGGTAAACCTGGCCTCCAGCACTTTGTCTTTGTTGTGGTAGTAGTGGTGCCTGGTTGGCCTCCATTTACAACTGGGCCTTTGCCCTTAAGGGTGTGTGTGTGGGTGTGATAGGGGGACCTGGGCCCTCCCTCTCCATCAGGTCCCAGCTTAAAACCCTTTGAGAAACAGGCTCTCTTCAGGGAGGACCTTCCTGGTCTTAAGTCCACTGCCGTGGGGTACTACCTATCTATGTGCACCTTCAGTTTTGGGCATGGCCCCTACAATACAGTCAATATTTTAACAAAAAGCATCCAAATGAGCAGCACCCTGAAGGTTCTCAAAGAGGGAGATGCTTGGAGAAGGCACTGATTTTTGGGCCTTACCCACTTCATGGTCCCCTCTGACGTTCAACCTTCTGTCTGGCATCCCAGAGAAGGATTTGTCTCTCCTGCAGCCTATCCACCCTTTGCTTGGGCTTCTGAACTCCTTTTAACCCATTCCTCCACGCGGAACATGCTTGACAGATCCAGAGGGCTGGGGCTATGTGGCTCTGAATTGCCTTTTAACCCCTTTGGGCCCAGTGTGGGGGTTTGTGTACCCATCACAGTGCTTCTCTTATAGGGTCACTTAAAATGGCTCCTTCCTCAGCTGTATCCAGTTTATACTTGGCATATCTGGGGTGCAGTGATGATAAATAGCTCTCAGCCACCTTTCCACTTTCTGAATCCTGGGCTAGCCAGGAGTCAAAACAACTCTCTTCATAACTTGAGGTTACTCTAATTTATGTCAGCTACAACGCAAAGAAACCAACATCAAGCCCAAAGTGTTTAAAAGTCTCTTTGCCGTTCTTGCTGGCAAATCCTGTAGGCTTAATTCAAACAGGGCTAGGGTGACTTGGCCACCTGCCTGGACTCTAAGGACCCTTGGATCTGGGATTTAGGATAAGCAACTCTGAAGATATATGCTGCCTTATTAATATTATGTTTAAAGACAGTTAAGGACTGTCAAAAGAAGGATGAAAGAACAAAATGGATAATTATCTAGACACCCACGGTATCTAAGTATAATGGTATTATTTGCTAACTACAGTGATTATTACATACAGTGCCTCAAACATGGAAATCATTATAATCCAAAAGGAGGTATATGCATTCCTTTGGAGCAAGGATCATTCATTAGGACGAGATGCTATCCCCCTCACAATAGATTTTTTTGGAACCATAGGACGTTGGATATAGGTTGGCCTTATTCTTAATTTTTAACACTTTTGTGTGATAAAACTGGACAACAGTACGGTGAGCTGTGTAATGTTCAGATTTTCCTACCATTGAGCTCCATGTCCAACAAGAACCACCATCTCTTTACATCTCATATCCACAGCTAGCTTTGCAGTGATTAGAACTGTACAGAACTTTCAGCTTTTCTGTGCTTTACAAGCAATATATGGTGTAATAACTCAAGAGCACTTCACTTGTCTCTAAAAAATAATTTCCTTCCTGAAAACAGTTAGCTGATTCAATCTGCTGTGTGATAAACACTGATAAATTCCTGGTGAGTATCTAGAAATGTTCTCATTTTTCAGAAGGCATTGTTTTACCTTTTAGGATATAAACTTTAAGTACCCAAATTGACAAGAGTAAGAAAAATCTAGCGTCTATTAACTGGATCACAATTTTAAAATGTACATCTAAATTTCCTCCTGCTAAAGAAGAGGGATCAGTGTAATACTGGTTACCTAATTTCCCCTTATTAATTCAATTATACAAAATAGTTGCATTAAATCAGGGGTTTGTTTAAATAAGGGTTTGTTTGCTGCTGTGATTTTCTCATTTAGTGGTTCAGAGTAGAGTTAGGGTACATCTACACTGCAGCTGGGAATGTGCTTCCTAGCCCAAGTAGCCAGACACTCACTAGCTTTGCTAGAGTTAACATGCTAAAAATAGCAGCATGGACTTTGGAGCACACAGGCAGTAGTGCTCACATCAGAGGGACAGATTTATTGAATTGATCCCCGGGTCATAATCCAGAGCCTATCATGGGGGATATAATGGAGTAGAGCTGGGTGAAAAATTTGGGCCAGAGCTTTTTCCCACGAAAAGGAAAGATTTGGCCAAAACATTTGATACCAAAATGTTGATACCAAAACATTTTATGAATTCATGCCAGTTTCTCTGAAATGTGCATATTAAAACAAATCTGAAAAAAATTAAAAATTCTATTTTGACATTTTTCAAAATGAATCATTTTAATTTTTCTATTTGGAACAACTTTTCATTTCAAAATGTCCTTAAATTTTATTTAAAAAATAAAAACAAAACATTAAACACAATGAAATTAAAAAAAAAAATCCTTTGGGTCAAAAGATTTAGTTTGATTGGACTTCCCCCCCCCAACTTTTCACATTGCCAAAAATTAAAGTCAGGTCCACCCAAAGCATTTTAAAAAATTTTGCATCAAAACCATCAGCTATTTACACACTTCTATTCTGGGGGGTCCAGTCAAGCCCTTCCCAACTATTAAGATTGCACCCATACATTAACCCATATTCATTTTTAATCTCTTCTGAACAAATTTGGAAAACTCTTGACAAAGATTTTTTTAAAAAAGGCACTGAAAGTTCAGAAGCTTTAGAGATACCAATGTGAAGAACAGTGTTTTTTCTGGTCCATTAACATATTTTCCTGGAAAAGGAGGGCAAGGAAAGGACAGTGGAATCGCTGATGTTTTTTGATCGTATCACTGAATTTTGGAGGTAGTCAGCCGCAAGCATATGGCAGTGTTGTGGATGATCTGCAGCTAAGTCATCCCAAAGGGCCTAATTCTGCTCTCCATTATGCTCACACATCTCCCATTAACTCCAAAGGTAGTTACATGATTGCATCAAATGGCAGAATTGGGGCCTAATGTACAGTACATGTGCTCACATTTCAGGCTTGACAAGGGTCACACTTTTAAACTATAATTACAGCAAATAGCCTGCTGAGTCAAGGTTGAGAAAGTTCTCTCCATCAGATGTTGACTTTTGAGGATTTGCTAACATGTGCAAGTGATTTATAAGGCAGCTCCTTAGTAGCAGTGGGGATTTTGCTTTACAAAGATATCTAAAGTAAAAAATATTAAATGGTGAGATTGTCATTCTTTCCATTGCTTGTGTCATTTTTCTTTCTGTTGTCTGGATAACAAACACAACCCCAGTTATCTGTCCATACAAACAACAATACAGGCAGCAGCAGAAGCTGCACAAGCTTCCTCATGCCATCTCACCATTATGCCTTATCCCTGATCTGGAAGGACCATTCCCGTAGGTGACAAAGTAATCAGTTTTCAGGTCTAATCAAGTTCTTGGCCTTATGCTGAGATTAAAAAAAAAGAAAAAAAGAAAAAGATAATTATTGTCAGTTAGGATGGTGGTTTTTGTGGTGCAGATTCCTGGCTACTGTAAATGGGACTGAGACCATTAACTCATTTCAGATACAGCCATAGCTTTGAGCCACTACTGATGCTTTCTTATTTTGAAATTAAACTTGCTCTGCACTAGACAAAAATATAGGATGTCATGTCTATTTGGGATGAAACACAACTTTGGTCTATCCAGTATGCAGGGGACTGGACTAGATAACCTCTCAAGGTCCCTTCCAGTCCCATGATTCTATGAACCATCCTCCCCATATGACCTAATTTCAATGTGTATAGGTGAATACTAGATTGGCAATGTGAACTGAGTGTCCAAAGACAATCTTCTGATTGGCTGGTTGAGCCTTTTTGGTGAAGTCACAGTTGTGCACCAACTCCCAATTGTGTATAGTTGAGACATTCATCAAAGTAAAGATGAAAATGCCTATGCCCATAATTGTATGCAGTGTGGTTAGCCAGGTTAGTCCCAGTATATTAGAGAGGGAAGGTGGTGGAGGTAATATCTTTTATTGGACCAACTTCTATTGGTGAGAGAGACAAGCTTTTGAGCTTAAAGCCCCATCATCCCCCACCCCCAAACTAATGGGCTAGTCGAGCAGTTCAACAAAACACTGAAGAACATGTTAAAGTTTCAAGTATCAAAGGGGTAGCCGTGTTAGTCTGGATCTGTAAAAAGCAACAGAGAGTCCTGTGGCAGCTTTAAGACTAACAGATGTATTGGAGCATAAGCTTTCGTGGGTGAATGCGTCTGACGAAGTGGGTATTGACCCATGAAAGTTTATGCTCCAATACATCTGTTAGTCTTAAAGGTGACACAGGATTCTCTGTTGATGTTAAAGTTTGTGACCACTGAACCTCAACACAGGGACTGCCTGATTCCCCCTCTCTTGTTCACCATCCACAAGGTGCCCCAGGCATCTACAGGGTTCTCCTCATTTGAATTATTATACGGACAACTGAATGGGGTTCTGGACCTCTTCTGTGAGACCTGGGAAGAGCAAAGAACCAGGACAAATAACATAATGAGGTACGTTATATAGCTGTGGGAAAAACTGAAGATGCTGCAGGAGTTTGCAAGAGAAAACTTACAGGAGTGACATCTCCAGGAGCAGGTCTATAAACAAAGGGGCCCACCTATGCAAGTTCCAGCCCAGAGACTATATGAGACTTCTGCTACCAACATCAGAATCCCAGTTACTGGCCTGTGGTGTAAAGTGCCTTCAAGGTGGTGAAACAGGTAGGGCAGGTTGATTATGAGAGCCAGCAACCAAGGAAAAGGAAATCTACCCAGGAGTATAATGTCAGCCTGTTGAAGGCCTGGAAGGGAAAAAGAGGACTTTGTTATCCCATGCCCCCCTCTCTCTCCGATATAGAACTTGGCCCTCAGGCCTTGGTGCCACAAGGCTACACACCAGTACCTGTAGGGAAGGGTATGCAGCCCTACCAAGAGCAACAGGTAGGCTAGGTGGTCAAATTGTTCCCAGAGGTGTTTTCGGCGGTACTTGAGCGGATGTACCTGATGTTCCATCTTATAGACGTTGAACCAGAGTGGAAGGTATGCAAGAGGCTATGACTGCTACAGAGGAAGATGGAGATGGTTTGCTAGGAACTCCAGGCTGAGACAGAATTAAGAGTCAAAGAATCACAGTGAGTGGAGGAGCCCCATTGTACTGGTACCCAAACAAGATGGGTTCTGTATTGACTTCTACAGAATGAACACCATTTCAAAATTCAGTGCATGCCCCATGCCCAGAGTCAACGAATTACTGGAAAGATTGGGGGGGGTCACAAAGTATATATCCACCCTTGACAAAGGGATACTGGCAAGTCCCCTTGACACAAGAATCTAAAGAAAAAACTGCCTTATCCACACCATGGGGGCTATTCCAATTTAAAACCATACACTTCAGACTTCATGGGGCTTCTGCCACTTTTCAGTCATGGATGGACAAAGTGCTATGGCTGCATGGGTTGCATTAGACTCATTGGGGCCCAGGGCAGAAAGTTAAAGCCCAAGCCCCACTGTCTGGGCCTGAAGCTGAAGCCTGAGCAACTTAGCTTTGCAGGACCCCCTATGGCATGGGATCCCAGGCAACTGTCTTGCTTGCTACCCCCTAACAGCAGCCCTGCATGGCTGCCTACATTGATATTGTCATCATCAGCGAGAGCTGGGACAAACATCTGAAGCACATTGAAGTGATATTGCAGAATCTTATTGCAGGTTTGATGGCCAACCCAACCAAGTGCTGACTGGCCACCCAAGAAGTACCATGGGTACACTGTTGGGGAAGGAAGGCCAACTATGACTCTTGGTGGACAAAATCCAAGCCCTGCTAGGTTGTCCTGTCCCTTGCACAAAGAAACAAGTCCAGTTTTTTGAATTAGTGGGGTGCTATCAATGGTTCATCCCAAACTTTACTACCATCACAGCCCCTTTGACTGACCTGGTAAAAGACATCACATCCAAAAAGGTCTGTTGGACCAAAAGTTGTGATGAGGCATTTAAAGCACCACAAGACCAGTTGACATGGGAACCAGCACTATTCCACGCAGAATTGTCAAAGCCCTTTATTCTCCAAACAGGCACATCCATTGTCACACTTGGAATGGTGCTATCTCAGGAATTCAGAGGATAAGAATACCATTCTCTATCTCAGCAGGAAGTTGTTCCAACAGGAGGAAGCATACTTGGTCATGGAGAAGGAGATCCTGGCGGTGAAATGGGACATTGATGTCCTACGCTATTACTTGTATGGGCATCCTGTCCACTGGTTAACTGATCATGCACCACTCCAGCTGAACTCAATGAAGGACCATAACCCATGCATCATGTAGTGGTACCTGTCATGTGCAGGCATGGAAAATAAAAGCAGACTTTTTTTCATGAGACAGTGGGGACATGAATTGACCACAGGGCATGACATCCCAGGGTCTATGGGAGAGGTTCTGTGATGGGGTATACAAAGCCCACACTGTTACCTATCAGCTGTGTGTTCTTGGGGAACCAGGGTGCCATACCCAGCCTATTTGACTCATGAAAGACCATCCCCACCCCCCTCCCCCCAGCCTCTACTTGAACCAAAACCAATCAGAAGAAAGACTTACAAAAAGCAATGAAAAGGCAGTGGGAGACACACCTAAACCCTTGGGATAAGGGTGACAGGATTAAGGAAATTCCCCTGGCCTCATTTGCATTGAAGATGGGACAAGGAGGCATCTCCATTAGCATACAGAATGGAGAACAGAGATTCCAAGGAAAGAACCACACAGAACCCTGGGGCCAGAAAAGCACGGAAGCACTGCATGATGGGGGAATCTCTGCTCCAGATGTTAATCAACCCATCCCTGCACACACCCAGCTCAGTAGTTATAAGACAAGTTCTAGTAATAAATTCTTTATTGGTATGCAAAATAGTGATGCTCCCTAATCACATTCTGAGCTCCCTCCAAGGACCACCACCCATCGCCAGGAATGATCAGCTTCCATATCTAACCTGAACAAAACAACTTTGGTATGCTACCCTGAGCCATCAGTTTACACATAGACAAATCTAGTGTTCTCTCTTGAACCATTGTTGTTTCCCTACAAAAACCCGTATCCATGCTCAAGTAAGCATTCTGATGCCTGGATCCAAAATCTGCATCAGTTCCATTGGGACTTCATCTTCTCCTGACTAATCGTGCTGGGGGCTCTGCCTGTCTCCAGCACTCTGGCCCCTCAGCTACCACCACCACCACCACCTGGGATCCCTGATCGATTCAAGCTTCACAGAGTGGTGAGAACCCAGTGCGCTTTCTCTCTCTGTATATCCTTCTGACCCTGACTTGTGTGATCGGTTATAGTTTTCTAAACCTGACTTTTATAATCAAATTTAAGTTAGATTTAATATTATAACTGTTTTGTTTCTTTGGCTCCCCTATGGTTATTAACTGGCAGTAAATAACTTTCATGATTAAGCTGGTTGCTTCTCTCCCCCACATGGGTGTTTTTTTGGTTTCCTCATTCGCTCTGCAGCAACGCTCCTTGTATCTAAGCGAAAAGATCCCTGCAGTGCCCAAAAATCCTGTGGGGTTTGCTCATCAAGTGTGTTACTACCAGAACAATTGTAATGTGAAAGGGGGGGTAGGGACATGCTGAACCTGGGACATATGAGGGTGGCAGCTTAGAAGTGCTGCTCAACCCAGCCTACTGAGTCCAGGGACATATAAGGGGTCAGCTTAGGAGTGCTAATTAACCTGGTCCTCTCAGATGTGCTCTGTTAAAGTGTGTGTGTGAGTGTGTGCGTGTGCGCGTGCGCACTCATCTGATTCTGGGGCTGGAAGAACCCAGCCCTGGGGAATCTAGGTCCTATAGGATAGCTCCATTGGGAGGGAACTTGCAGCAGAGGGAAGTAGAGATCCATATGAGAACACAGGTGACACAAGCAGTACACTGGTAGAAGTACAGCCCCCCTCCCCGCCCCCAAATGAGCATACCCCAAAGTAACAAGCAAAGCTGGTAACAACACTGAGCTGGAAGGGGTTAAAAGACAGCAGTGGGCTCAAATAGTCCCACCCCTCCAGCACATGCTCCAACTGGAGAAGGGATTGAAAAGGGAGCAACCCAGCGCAGAAGAGGGAGGACAACAGTTCTACCCCGAAGTCTCCTGACAAAGGTGCCAGGAGTAGGGTGACCAGATCACCAAAGACAAATATCGGGACGCGGGGGGGGGGGGGGGGGGGGGGGGGGGGGGGCGGGGGGGGGGGGGGGGCCAAAAAAAAAAAAAAACCCTTCCTCCGCAAGCGCTGGAGGGAGGCCCGGGAGACTCAGGGGAAGCGCGGGGCCGGGCTGAGTAACAGTCCGGCCTGTCCCTGAGCAGGACTCAGTCGGGTGGTTGGGCGAGGAGGGGGGCGGCCCGCGGGGCCAGGCGGCGGCTGTTGTTGTCCCCCCAGCCAGCGGGACTCGGGAGCAGCCGCTGCTGCAGCTCCCACTGCCGCGGGGGGAGGAAGCGGCCATGGCGCTCCGCGGCTGCAGCTCTGGCGCCCCCGAACCTCCCGAGCCGGGGCCTGCTGCGGGGACCCAGCAGCGCGCACGCTGGGTCCAGCCCCTGGCCGGCGTCTGGGCTGCTGCCCAGCTGGTGCTATCCCGCAGCGGCCCCGGAGTGG
The DNA here is from genome assembly GCF_013100865.1 of Trachemys scripta elegans. Taxonomy (NCBI): domain Eukaryota; kingdom Metazoa; phylum Chordata; order Testudines; family Emydidae; genus Trachemys; species Trachemys scripta. Next base: position 192,668,269 of record NC_048299.1, on the reverse strand, counting down.
GGGCAGCAGGCCCCAGCCCCCCCGTCCCGCAGGGGAACGAACGGGGCTGGGCGGCCGATGCCTCCGCCCCGGGGCCGCCGCGGGATTGCACCAGCTGGGCAGCAGCCCAGACGCGACTGGCCAGGGGCTGGGCCCAGCGTACGCGCTGCTGGGTCCCCGCAGCAGGCCCCGGCTCGGGGGGTTCGGAGGC